>NC_056565.1:19507754-19508764 GCF_013358625.1 Macadamia integrifolia
ATAATTAACTTACACTTAAAATAAAATTATAATTTATTATAAATAAAAAGAAGATATATTGTTGGGAAAAAAAAAAAAAAAAAAAAAAAAAAAAAAAAAAAAAAAAAAAAAAAAAAAAAAAAAAAAAAAAAAAAAAAAAAAAAAAAAAAAAAAAAAAAAAAAAAAAAAAAAAAAAAAAAAAAAAAAAAAAAAAAAAAAAAAAAAAAAAAAAAGAGAGAGAGAGAGAGAAAAGAAAAGAAAAGATTACTAATCCAATCCTGAAACGAAAAATAGAAAAAATAGAAATCATCTCAAACGAGGAAACTGCTAAGCAAAGCTCCTACTTATCTAACTCTAAATAAAATAGAATAAAATAAAAGATTAAAAGATTAGCCCCTGCCAACCCCTATTGGACTAGAATGTAGAATCCTGGTTTGGACCTAGTTCGTCTGAGTCTCGGCTTCCAGATCAGGTCATATTGTTTCAGCCACGGACATGCAACAGCATCATTTGGGTTTGGGTTGGACCTATAGCAACCCAAAATTAGTGGAAACCTAGGTTGCATGATTGCATCACCAATGATGACATTCCATCTAGCATGATAAGGGCATTGTCTCACAAATCATACAAAAAAAACATAATAGTATCATTAAGTCATCTTTTTAATGATTACAGTTATGTAATTATCTACTAATGACATATTACAAACAACAAATTATAAAATTTAGCCTAAAATATAATATTATCAATATACATTTGGTCATTTTTTGGTGTTGCACCAGCCCAGTCTAGACCTTAGCCAAAGAAAAATATTACATGCCAATAGGCTGATATTTGTCAGTTCAAAGCCTCTCGCCCTATTACCAAAAAAAAAAAAAAAAAAAAAGCCTCTAGCCCAGGCATCAATTGGCAGTTGGCACCATGTTGCCATTTATTGTAGGTCTGACGTGCATTAACTGTGTGGCAAACCCTTGACAGAAAACCAACATGACATCGACAGTACCCAGAAAAGTGGTCTTTTTCACTTAGTT
>NC_056565.1:19508784-19542460 GCF_013358625.1 Macadamia integrifolia
AAGGTTTTAGGCAACTCTTTGATTACTGATTTATTACGCAAATTAAGTTTAAAGTAAAAAAGTATTTTTAAACTAATTTATAAGATTTTATCATGAATAAACGAAGAAGTGTGTTATATAAGAGAGCATAAAAAATAAGGTTGCAATTTATTGAACCCTTCCTTTATAGGAACATTTTTTCACTAGACAAACATGAGTTGTAACATGAAAATAAACAACCAGATTCTTACCAATGAACATTAGGTATCAATATCGATGTCAATCATGATTCGAAGTATCAATCGGGCGTTCCATATTGGTTTGGCTAGTCTCCTATCTCCATACATGGCCATTATCATATCGATTGAATAGTACGAACCATGGATAAAAATGGTCAAAAATCTATTTTTAAGGGAAAGCGGGGATATTTCTGTCCAATACGAGGGAACTAATACCAATTCATTCCAATACTGTATCGATTTTGGGGATAGCCAATAATAACCATTCCAATACCGTGCACTAAAACCATGATATATATCAATAGAAATCGGCCAAATTGAATCAATATGACCATTTTGCCCCACAAAATATCTATACGGCATTTTTTAGATCATTTTGCCCTCCCCTAGTGGTACTGCCAATATGGTATCAACCAGGTATCAATGTCAGTCACCATTAGTACTTATACGAATTGTCAAATACTATTTTATTTAATACCAATACCTAAAACCGTGATCCCTAGTGTCGCTTATGGTCCCCATTCCCTCCACTATTACAAAGGTGTCTCTATCAGTGAACTCAGTAGCATTAAGGGCCGTTCAATATGTGTCTTCATTTCTAGCTTTTCTTTTCTTCATGCACTAGGGAATTTGTGGCCTGAATGGAATTGCTTAACAAAGCAACAAGTTTGAGAAAAAAAGAAAACCCAGAAAGGAATTTTCTCCACCTAAAGAATAAACCCAAAAAGGTATTTTCCTCCTATGTGGGGTAATAGTGTACTAACTGCTAACACAGATCCAAAAATACTATAAGGATCAGACTTGAAAGAGAAAATCTACTACCTCTTTATGATTCTCACTCTTTCTATTTTTCAGAGCAAAAAAATTATGTCCACTTGTATGTCTCTAGATTCTCTAGGACGATGAGATATATGCCATCACAAAAAGACAGTATTACCCTTCAGATGTCTATATATGATCTCCCATTAACCTACACATTTGGCATAATATCCGTGTAAGCGCATGTGATTCTCTTACTTCTTTTTTTTTTTTTTTTGGTATTATTCTCGATCACTTCACTATAGCTAATTAATAATACTTTTATTAAACTGACACTATCATCTCACAATTTTAGATCTATCAATTTTCTCTCACACGACCCCACATCTAATAAACGAACTGCGTAGGATAGTTCAAATGATCCAATCACATTGACTTCTCATTGCATGGTCTACCCCTCTTAGCTTTAAATGCCCTGAATTTATTCTATTAGCCCCTCACCTCTCTAGGTCTTAATAACTGACGAGCTTGTCTTCACTAATCATATAAATGAGGTAGTTGAAGCCTAGAGAAGTCATTTGTTGTGGCACTTGTGTTGGCCAAAATTCAGTAAACACATAGTTAGCGAAAATAGGAACGGTATAAAAATAGAAATGGACGGTACGGGTTTTAAGCAATAAAATTTTTCGAATGATATGGTCAAATAAATGATAAAAAAAAAAAAGAACGTAAAAAAATGGAAAACGGATGGTACGGGTTTTAAACGTGTAGATTTCAAACAAACATGACCAAAAAAATAGAAGTATACTCGTATAAATTAAGAAGTTATTACATAAATACCTGCATCTAATGTTCAAAACAATTATAATATCCAACACTAATGCATATATATTTTATGTCTCATTACAAGTTTTATGAGTTATAATTTGAATATCATCCAATACTAGTTCTAAATTCATACACCACACATGTCCAAGTTCTATTGAGCAACGTGGTTTGGCTATGATGTTGTTAATTGTTTTCAACATAGTCAACACACTCTTGGAGTAATGTATGTTCAGTTTGAGTTGGAAGTCATCATTTTAAAAACATTTTTTAGCAAACGCATCAGTTTGTATCTCAATTTCTGGATCCATACATTGATATTGAGTTAAAGGTGATACCATGAGAAATATAGATCATTGAGTTAGCTTCAAGTCGGCAAAAGAATTAGGTTGATTAGAGTTTAAGAAAGAGAGATATGGTCAATTAAGTAGACACTATGTTCAACAAGTTAAGTCTTAAACAATGCCAAAAAACAGGAATATGTTTAAACGTGTTTAGAACGAAAATGCTTGCCGTTTGCAACTTTTTCAAGTATATTTGGGAAGCATACGGAAAAACGTGTTTTAAGCGTGTTTTTGCTAATAGTGGTTTATATTAGGGATAATCTCATGAGTAAATGGAATAGGAGAGAGTACCAATTAATGAGGTAAGATAACGATATCATATAAAAGCGGATATTGTTTATGAGGAGGTGAGAGATAGACACAGAGGTCCTAGCATATCTTACCCTAATTGTTCAAAGAATTTTTTCCCTTTACACTATCATGTGTCCATAGGTTTAATTTAGCTCAACTTTTGTATCAAGCCAAAGTCATAATTTTCATTGGGAAAAAATAAAGGTTTTATTTCCGATCATTATGTCAAATGATGTATGACGTTTCACTGTTTGCCACATGATAGTCCATGTGATAGAAGACCAAACAAACATCTCATTGGTACAATTTCAACTTTAAATGAGTAGAGAAGGTGGCTAAAATTATAAAAATATGCCATTTTGTACTTTATATTCATCTACATTTGATAGCATTTTGGTAGTTTTAATAAAATTTTGAATTAGAATTTGAGCAATTTTCCTTGTTTAGTTTGGACTAAAATTTAGCTATTGAGATGTACATGGGGTCTTCTATCATTGCTAAATGGTAAAATAGTGAAGCATTATATTTGAATAGGCATAGTGATACTTAAAAATCTCATACATGGGCCTTATTATTGAGATAGACAAGGCTTGTCTATAGAGTGTAGAGTCTATAGACTACCTTGTCCACCAAAATGTCAAATTTATCGAATCCAAGAGCTACTTTGTCCATTCAACTAAAACAAAAGGCTAGGTCTCTAATCATTTCATTTCATTTATTTATTTATTTATTTTTCTGTTCGCAAGAGCTACCTAGAAGTTCTCTTATCTCAAAAGCCACCCATTTAGGAAGTAACCAATAAGGATGTGGTAGGCCATAGTTTCTTTGATTCGCACTAGTTGTTTGTAATAATAACTCAAATCCTGATCCTCTTGATGTTAGAACACACTACTAGTCGACAACCAAAGAAAGAGCCTAGAAGATCAGACTATAGGATCCCTTATCATCATAATCATATATGCCAATTAATTGGTTCTTGCTTCTAGTGGGTTGGAAAACATTATTTTCAATATGGTAAAGTCTATTACGGCTTGACTCTGTTCACATGCCCTTAAAAAAGTTATAGTTGAAAAATCAAGTTTTAACTCAGATGAATCACCTGAATCAAGTATAAATTAAACATGAAATTTGATCGAGAGTCATGAAGACTCTTGCTCTGATTTATGAAATAATTAAACTAGGTCCGAGTTAATTTAAATTTTCATTAATTTGATATTTTTGTTGGAGTCATATGAAACTCATCAAATAAAATTTTCTTTTAATTATTAAGTTATGTACTATTTATAGATCTTCCTAAAGGGGATAAAGAAATGCATATCTAACGGTAGGAAATTTGACATGACTCTTCACCTCCATAAGAAACCGTTTTCAAAAGGAACGTGACGTCAGCAAAATAAATACCCGTCAGAATTAGCTCTTCCAGCGTCTTCGCTCTGTCAGCGTGTGCATTGACGCGTTTTATTGATGACGATGGTCTTCGCTCGTCGTTGCTTTGTTGATGGCAACTTCTTAAAAAGATTTTCTCATTTTTAGAGAGAGAAAGGGAAGGGAATCTTTTTGTTGGGCCTTTTTCTGAAGCTTTTACGAAGCCGGGTCTTGAAAAAATCAAGGCCCACGATAGGTGACCCGTTTTACAAGTTGGTTGATGGAAAAGGGATTCACAAGTCCCGAACCAAATCGAAGACGACACGTGTCAGACTCCAGAAGATAAATTTCACGATTGTGTTGCCCTTCTTTTAGCTGTCCCCATATGCGCTTGCTCCACAGGAATGACCGGCTGACCGGTTTGCCACCTGCAACCCTTCTCACTCATGACTGACCAGATTTAGGTTTCATGGCTAAGCCAAGCCGGCAGTTGTCGTTAATAACCATAAGATCTCCAAAACTTACACATAGTCCAATCATTAGTTTAATTTTAGGATTAAGTTTTTCTTCATCAATGTAACGCTATAATTGGACTCCGGGTATAATTGGACTCCGGGTTTTATCGTCAACGTCTATCCTTATTTTTCACTATTAAGAAGGTCAGATGAGGCGGATGTCTTTTCTCTCTTCACCATGGGTTGAGAGAAGCTATGGTTGCAATTGGTAATGTTCAAAGAAAACGTTTTTGGAGTGGGAAAAAAAAAAAAATAGAATAAAGCATTTGGTGTGTTTCGTTTTTTCTTTTCAAACAAAAGTGAAAAAAGAAAAACCGCTAGAAACGAGAATTGATGAAACGACAAAAGGTAGTTCCGTCGTTCTAGTTTCGTTTAAACAAATATATATATATTTTGATACAGAAACTGAAATTTTCGTTTTTTATATGAAACGTTATTTCTAGAACAAAAATGTTACCAAAAGCAGCCTATGTCTTTGTTTTTTCGAATGTCAAGGCATGTGTTTTTTTTTTTTTTCACTCAAACAATTTGAAGGTAAAGCATGAACAACAAATACACCCTTAAAATTTTGTTGGGTTTAATTACTTGGACACCTTTTGTGATGTGGTCATATTGGTTAACACCTCAAAAGTTTGAAAATTTAACTTGACGCCCATGACATATAGTTTTAGCCTATTGTTAGTGAACAAAAAGACTATTTTACCTTTTTGAGTTATTCAACCTAAAAAAATTTAAATCGATTTAAATAATGGATGAAGGGATTTCCCTTTCACCCGTATTCTATATCAAGATCCTTCGACCTCTGCCATGGCATCCTCAAAAGTCAAAACGAAGTCGGTTAATAAAACCAGAGTTCGAAATATGTCTTCACCGTCACATAAAATATTGGTTCTTGGTGATGTGGTGGAAGTTCTCTCTGCAAAGGTTGGCAAATTTTGGTAGGAACGAAATAGAATGAAATGGAGCGGTAAAGCAGCCCCTGATGGGGAGGAGATAATTGCTTGAAGCTGATTATTTGTCTACGTGGAATTAATTTTGTGGTAAGTAATTTAAGTATTATAAGTTCGTCAAGTGGATTTAACGGGGATTGGGATTGGGATTGGAGAGAGAGAGAGAGAGAGAGAGACCTTGTGTTAAAGCGAAGGATCTGATCCATGTTTAGAGGGTAATGATAAAAAAAAGTAGTTTCTAGGTTTAATATCTCTCTTTTTATGATCTGGTTTTGTAGCATGAAGATCTCAACTTTTACGGAGGTTTGAGGTATAGTCGTGTAGATCTCTTGTTTTATAGTTCATTTTTTAGTTTCAACAAGGGTTTGCTGGAGGGTTGGGATTTTTTTAGTTAAAGGGTAAATGGTCTTCTATTCACTATTCTTCAAGGGTAGTATAGGTATTTAGGATTTTTTCCACTATAACATCATCACTAAACAATGACTAACGGACAAGGACTAGTTGTAATAAATCTAAAATACAAGGGGTATCCAATTAAAGTGTTCAAACTTTTGGGGTTTCTATTTTTTTTTTTTTTTTTTAAATATCATTATTGGGAATAAGTGTATAATTAGAAGTAAAAAATGTTTCCTAGGCTGATAGGCCCAACAATTTTTTTTTTTTTGGGTTTAGGCATTCATTTTTATCATTGGAAAGATGATGTGTCAATTCTTATTATTAGATTTATAGAAAACAATTTGGATTAGCATGTATAAAATTTTGTAATCTATTTACTCATAGAATTTCTACCTCATCCAACTTACCACTTGGCAAATATTTATACCACCACATAAAATGTTTCTATGTCGCTAAATTAGGAACCTCACTACTTGTAACTAATTCTTTTTTTGGCAAGCTTCCTTGTAACTACTTAAAAAACCTCACAAAACGTAGAAATCAATTTTTAGTACATTTCCAATAAATTTCCTTTGATTTGAATATAAAATTATATTGTGTCAAAGAAAAAAAAAGCTGAAAAATATGGAATCCACTTCATACTTATAATAGTTTCTTTATTTTCTTTAAGTACGAGTGAGGGATTTAAAGTAGATAATTTTCGCCAAATAATATTATTATTGGAATATTTTAACACATCACTATAATTACTTGGTGATATAAGGTTAGTCTTTAAATCTTTTTCTGATTATGTTTTTAATTTTTGTAAGTAGAAATGAGAATACTCTTGCCCATGATGTTGCCAAATGGGCTTTGTGTTGTCATTGGTCAGGGTTTGGGACTAAGGAGCTGATGCTTATTGTGAAATCAATTTTTGCCTTGTATAAGAATAAAATCTTTGGTGCAAAAAAAAAAAAAAAAAAAAAAACACACACACACACATCAGTATGATTTTATATGTATCTTTTTTGAGTAACGATTGTATATGCATCTTCATGACATAGTGGTAGGTTTTAATGTTCATCATCAAGTAATTCCTTCTTTTGTGCATTTGTGGTTATGGCATTAAATATGAAGTTACATTGATAGAACTGCAAACCTACCCATCTATACCAAAAAAAAAAAAAAAAAAACCTACCCGTATTTTGATTATTTTTCCTATTATTCTGAACTGAAAATTGAATAACTCCCACATATTGAGAGTGGCTACTTTACAATGTGTAAAGTTGGTATTGCCTTTGTGGTTGGAATTTCTTCTTCGTCAGAAGAGTGCTTCGGAGACTTCTTCATGGAACTATTATTATTCTCCGGCCCCCATTTTGGCTCTTTTGTGGTCCTTCCTTGACTCTTTTGGTTTTTCTTTGTGGAACATTAAAAAAAAAAGAAAAAAAAAAGAAGGGCCACCCCTTTTTTATGAAGAAGGAAATACACTAGGTCTTAGGTATGAGTATTGGTATCATTTTGGGCGATGATATGAATTGGATTGTTTTGTCCCCCAAGATTATGATACCTTGATTTTTAGACTGTTTTCGATATCAAGTACCAGCGATATCAATTCAATCTGAGGCACACCCTCACTTCTAACTATTTTTGAGATTTGAATTCATTTTGAAATGATAGGATTTCCTTGTACAACAACAACAACAACAACAACAACAACAAACTCAACCTTATTCCAACTTAATTAGGTCAGCTACGTGAGAGAGAGAGAGAGAGAGAGAGAGAGAGAGAGGCCTAGCCCTACAAGTTAGCTAAATGGGGTCTACTACATAGATCCTTGTTCTCCATTAGGTTCTATCCAAGGTCATACTTAGGACAAGGCCAAGATTATGCATGTCATGCCTCACCACTTTGTTTATGGCCATTTTAGGCTTGCCCCTAGGTTTTTAACTCCTTCAATGTGAATTTGATCATTCCTTCTTATTGGGGAATCCTCAGGCAGTCTTTGAACACGGCCAAACCACTTCAAACGATTTTCTCGAAACTTGTCATTGATCGGGACAATTCCCTAATTAGCTCAAATATGATAATTCCTTTATTTTCTCTTAGTTTTGTTGCACATACATTTTAACATCCCCATCTCAGTTACATATAGTTTCTCTATATATATGACACTTCTCAACTACCTAACATCTCGCCTTGTACATTATAGCTGGTCGCACAATAACCCTATAGAATTTTTCCTTAAGATTCCGTTTGTTTCGACGTAAAATAGATAAAAATGAAAATTTTACAGTAAAATAAAACTTTCTGTTGTTTGTTTTCAACTTAAGCTTTAAAGGGATACGCCAGTCACATAATACTTCGGATGTACTTCTCCACTTCATCCATCTTACTTTAATTCTCTAAACGCTATAAGCTTTATTAATGATATCCTTCGATAACAAACCAGTCATGAGGAGACTCGAACTAGAGACGCCTATTAACACACAACGTCTTTGGACCAGTGGAGTTACACTCGGGGTGTCCACTCCTCTCTCTTAATAGAGAAAAAAGAAACAAAAATGATGTAAAATTCTACATTCAATTAACTACATCTATCACCACAACCTCTGGTGATGCATGGAAGAAGGTAAAGTAATTCAGAGTCCAAATGAATCCACAATTCCAAATTTCACTCGCACAAAGAAAAAATGGTGCTTGTTCATTTATTTTGAGCCCACACACGTACCCTAAAGTCGAAAATTGTGAGCTCAATCTCAATGCTTTGTTCCCAATTCACTGCTAACCTCTCATACCCTCTGTCATTCTTGTTCTTGTCCTTCTTCATCTTGTCTCTCTTGGTCCTTTATGGAATTACTCCTCCAATGAGCTCTTGCTCTTTGATTGTGATAAGGAAAGTCCAAGTCACAATTAAAAGGCCGAGTTAAACATTTTACAACTATCACTTTTAGCCGCACGAGTCGATAAATGCTGTGCCACATTAGAGCTTACAAATAATGGTGGGCCCATCTTGAAAAAAAAAAAAAAAACTATAGATTTCTCACAGTGATAAATTAAGGGTGGCCAAACCGAACCACAACTATTTACTCAAATATAATCGAGTCATTAGTAAAATTGTTTAATAAATGGTTCAGTCTTGATTTAAAGAATAAGACCGTATGTTAAATATTTTGGTATTAATTGAAAAAAATATAAAATAATTAAATTTTGATTTATATATTAAATAAATAATGTCCTCCCAAATCTTTGACATTTCCACTACCCCATATTGGTGAAATTATTTATTCTTTTTCTATAAGATCAGGTTTATATTAAGGGCAAGAGAACCTGTCCGCTTACGCATAGACCAATGGGAGGCCGCATGGAGGTTTCGTGGTGGGAGGTAGCATGGTCTTTTCACATCCACCTATGTCTAGGCTTAGATCTATGCAAACGGGCATGGTTCTTTTTTTCTAATATTAAATAATTATTTATAATAATAAAACTACTTATATCACTTAGAAAAAAAAATTATTACGTCTTTTTCTATGAAAATTGATTTTTTTTTTTAATTTTTAAGAAAACTATTTAGGCCCTCTTTGGTATCATTTTGCTTTTTGATTTTTACCTATTTAACAAAAATCATTAGTGAAAACCTTTTTATCAAAACATAAAAATAGTTTGATAATTACTTGATGAAAATGATTTTTTGTGAGAAATAGTTTGGTATCTTTATGTACAAAATGATTTTTCGAAGAAATGGATAAAGAGATTCCCTTCATCCATCTTCTTTATAATTCTCTTTCTCCACTTTGGATTAAAAAAAAGGGGCAAGGGACTTGGATTTCTAATTATAAAGCAAATGACTACTTTACCCTTCCATATTAGGATTTTAAGCACATGCTCATTAAAGTTCAATGTAAAAATTACTGAAAATCAATTTTGGCCTATATGACTATTGATTTCTTTTTGGTTTTTGTGTTTTATCAATTATTTTTAAATAGAAACAAGTTCCATAAATAATACCATATGCAGCTAAAACCATTTTTATGAACAAAAATTAAAAAGAAAAATAATACCCAAGAGGGCTTTAATAAACGGTTGAATTTTGGTTTCTTTATATGAAAATGTTACTACTTCATTTCAATAGAAAACTACACCATTTAATACTTGAGGTAAAATTTAACCTCCTTCCAAAAAAAAAATTTCCTTAGGTACGGAGCTTTGACCAATTGAATAGAGAGAGAGAAAGAGAGAGAGAGGAAACTCGTTAATTTGACTAGTTAAGAAATAATTACTACTGTGTTTCTGTGTTAAGATACAATAGGTGCGAAAAGATTGTATTGATCTATGTTGAAGATGCTCCCGTGCAGCGTAAGCGATCGGCTCCGCTGTAGCTAAAAGCTGATGACGCTTCTATCCCTACAACCGGCTACAGCCAATAATAATTATTTATTTATTATACGTATTTATATTCCCAGCTCACAGCCCCAGACTCGGATAAAAACCAACAACGAAAGCTATCAGTACTCTCACTCTCTTTCTCTCTCTCTAGTCCTGTACAAATCTCATTAAAGGAACTCTATCTCTCTCTCCCTCTCCCCATCGTTCTCCGATAGGAACTTGGAAATCCGACCGGAACTAGTTGGAAGTTTCAGAGAACCAAGATATCTCTCCGGCAAGCTTGGCGGCAATGCCGATCCTGCGATCGCTGTTACTGCTTTTTCTTCTGAATTCAGCTCTTCTGGTTTCTGCTAAGAGATCCAAAGACGGCACGAGTTCGTGGAAGACGTTGAGCGGTATGTTTTCTACTACATTTTTTCTTACTTGCTTCTGTTTACTCACTGGAAATGTTTGTTTTGCATTGTATTTTACCAGTATATAGATTCCTGTTTAACTGTGGAATGCTGTGGCTCTGATTTTGAGCTTGTGAACAAGGTTGGGTTTTCTGATCAGTTTGATGAGTAGGTTTTGTTCTCCTTCCTTCTATAACTTCTTCTGAGTGTGTGATATGTGAACAAAGAAACAGCTGAAGAAAAAATTAATGTTTATTGTCAGCATCTCTTTTTTCTGGTACAGAATTTCACTTGTGAGAGCGTGAAAATTTTCCGAGTGGTAAATTAATTCACGGAACTGATGCTTTTCGTATGAACTGTTTTGAGTTTTAACTGATCATCCTCTTCGCTTTCAGCTTCCCAGAAAATCTGTAATTAAGACAAAATTCTGTGTAAATGGATTTTGCTCTCTGATTGTAAGATTATGAACATTATTCCCTTTAATATAATTCTTCTGTTTGTGGCTTTTGCATGTAAGCAACTTAATGACCAACGGATGAGTGATGTATGTTTAAGTGGGATGCAGGACGTCTTGTTGCTTTTAATATTTTTATCCTTGTGGTTTATAACTAGCTAGATCCCTCTTTTACCTCCATCACAGTGGTTTTTATTATTTGAGCTTTTTTTTTTTTTTGGTGTGAAGCTTGAAGCTTGTTTGCATGAATATCTGTCAGTTGAGAGCTTCTCTCTGTGAAATCAAATAATAAAATCATTGTGCAATAAACCTATGCTGATGCATCTTTTGTTCACTTTCATAAACTTTCAGCTGTCTTCTATTTTTAGTTTATAACATGCTTGTTGGTTTAGAAATAAATTACTTTTAGAAGCCGAGGAACTCTCATGTTTTCTCTGTTTATTCATATTCCAGAAAACTTCTGCAAATAATAGAACAAGTTCTTGTAGATTGTTAGTGGTATGGCCACGTTGGCGGTTGGCCTCATCCTAACGTTACTTTCAGTTATATCCATAGGAAGGGATGTGGAGGAAAATTAGGGGAGGGCGATTCCTGATTGACTGAGTTGCTGATACTCTCCAATGGTAACAATTGAAATCTATAAAAGATAGACCCGCCCAAACAGAAACTAATCTTATGATTCATTACTCAACTGCTTCTCTCTCAGTGTTCAATATTTGCAGTTGTCTTTATTGATCGGCAAGTATCTCCATTCATCACAGCAGCTGCAGCCTTTCACAATGATTGAAATTAAGTTTATATTTGTACCAACATGGTTTCTTCTATTTAAACCTTATCAATGATCTCTTTTATCAATAACATGCAGGTGTCGCATTCATGGGGATATTTCTTTTTTGATGAATGGAAGATTTGGTAGAATGAGATAAGAAGAGGTTCAAGGAGGGAGGGTTGCATAAATACTTGGATGCTAACTACATAAAATAAGATTTGCCTCCTAATGCTTGATGCCCTTATGAATCCCTGCCATTATCTAGTTCACCATAGGCATGTTGACTGACTAGGCATCCGTGAAGAAAGAGCCCACCTAGTCACATGATTAAGCCTCCAAAGTTAGCCTCTGTCCATTTTCATCCATCCTATCACAATCACCAAATCCCTTCAATATCCAAGTGATAAAACCATGATCAGTGATGCTTTAGAGACCCAATATAAGAGCTCTCAGGTCTACAATGTCTGAATTGCCCCCGTTTTACTAGCTGAATATACCTTTGAAGTTTGAACGGAGTAGTTGATGCAAAACTGAAGGGGATTAAGCTCTAAGGTTAATGGAAGTAGGGTTGAGGTGGAAGTAGGGTTGAGGTGGAATACGATTATTAGCAAGCTAAGGTGGGGGTGGTTTGTTTATGAATCCTGTGTATTTGGGAAGGGAATTTCTATCAGCACCTAAACCGTCCCTGTTACTGGTAGAGAATTATACTGTAGATGTTAATTTTCAAGAAGATTTTAATCACTTAGAGTGCCAAGGTTTGTGGCAGATATTAGAAATATAATGTTTTGGGGTCCTTTGGTGAAAACACAATGAATAGAGAGGAGTCGGTGCTAATGCCTATCAGGAATAGATGATTAATTGGTACACCGATTCAAGTGGGATATGTTAGTAGAAGATAAAATAACACAATCAGGTTCAAGTATGACCTGGCTTGACAATGTAAAAAGCCTGGAACACCGAGGTCTTCCATGGTGGAACTTTTGTTTCTAACATTGTTCTAGGTACAGAGTAAAATTTTGTTACTCTGTGCCATATTGATGTTTAAATCTTCTTCAGAACTTATTTCATTTATATCTGAAAACAGATTTGGAGTGTCAGAACTCTTTTAAATGTTTGCAGGGGAAACTTATAAACAGCCAATCTCCAAATGCTTATGATATAGCTCTTCAAAAGGGCTTATCATATTTGCTTATTCTGGGAGACCTACTATGTCATGTATGGAAGGCTCATCTTTTTGGTATATTTTTGCAGGAAATGCACCTTTAGTTGTTGCAAGGGGTGGTTTTTCAGGGTTGTTTCCTGATTCCAGTTATGCTGCATACAGTTTGACCCTGATGACTAGTTTATCAGATGTGATCTTATGGTGCGATGTACAGTTGACGAAAGATGGAGCTGGGATCTGCTTCCCAACCCTCAGTCTAGATAACTCTTCTAACATTGCAAGTGTTTTCCCAAATGGCAGTGTCTATTCTGTGGATTATACTCTTAATGACTTATCCAATGTCTACTGTAAGTTAAGATTTTGTTAAGTAGTTTACTAGTTTTAACTGCTTGAAATTGTAGGTTCATCCATTAATCTACAAAGATGTGAGAAACTTTTCAGTCTTAATATGTGATATGTGCCATCTCTACTTTGAGCTTAGATTGATGGTTGCTTGCCGGATTCCTTAGTTATTTTGAATTTTAATCTGATATGTTGAGATATTATAATTCAGAAAGGAGAGATTGTAGCTTCTGTGGATGAGTTTGTTTCTTGTGGATTTTCTATGTCCTTGAACTACTATTTGTTTCCCATTTTTGGGGTGGTGGTGGTCCAATGCCCTTCTATGTCTAGGAAACTAGTGTTCAGAAAATAATGCTACTTCGACCCCCCCTTATTTTCTTTATTGCGGGGGGGGGGGGGGGGGTTTGGGAAGTCTGTGATATTTCCCTGCCACTAAATGCTGATAAATTTCAAACAGTGCACACAATCTCTAAAATGATAAAAATGGTATTCCAACCAAGAAAGGAAGCAACAACTCTGAAAAATTGCTTTTTCTCAGCAATTCCTAAAATGAAAAGATCTTCTGGAATTCACAGTCACGTTCTCAAAGCACCTATATTGTTTTTTCACCCCCTTAAGGGCATCACCATAATTAAAATGGGAAAGAAAAAATAAAAAAAGAAAAGTGATACGAAATGCAAGCAGCCAGATTGATGCACAATAATAGGCCATAGCAGTCGCCAGTCACAGTTGAAGTACCTAAATTATTTTTCACTTGTTGTTTATCTCAATTACTTAGATCACCCACATGCTACCCATTCTAGGAATTGCAATTGATTTGTTTACTCTTTTATCAACTTCATAAGAGAAGAAAGAAGGGGGGGGGGTGTTTCCATTTTCAAGATGAATATACTACACCTAAATACGGGCATTCTGAGGATAATTTTCTTTCGACATGGCCATTAAAGCCCATCAGGTTGGATCTGTGTAGTCTATTGATAACAAGAACAGTAAGGGAGCATTTTCCAGTCTCCTAAAGCCATGGTTAGCTTGACACATAAGAATACTTACACTCACCCACCACCCCCCCCCCCCCCAAAAAAAATAAAAATAAAGGCACACACCCCTGCAAAATTATAAGGAGAATTTGCTAACTCACATTTAATAATTGCGCCCTTTTTAGTATGACTACTATCTAGTTGAAGGAAAGAAATTGGTGTGGCGAGGGGCGGGTGGCAAATACTGATCTTAGGGAAGAAAATTCCCTACAGCAGATAAAATGTAAAACACATATGTTTGCTTGAGGTTGAAGAGTAATCATGTATTCATGTAGAGCCCCCTCCATCTTATACTTCTATTGAGTGAGAGAATGGTGTTTTTTGAAGTTCCCTTATATTGTTGAGAAGAATGCAAATAATTCTTTATTTATCTCTATTTTGTAGTTAGGATTATCACAATGTTCGAACTTCAAAAGAGATTCATGTTAATGAAGTTTTTGTTTTTTGCTTGGTGCCTATGAAAGCTTCTTCTTCTCACTGCCAGATATTAATGGATTTATTGCTTCCGCATTCTGCCATATTTGTGTGAGTATTAACGGCTCCTTTTTAACCTGGACAGTGACTCAAGGAATTTATTCTCGAACTAATAAGTTTGATGGGAATATGTTCAATATTCTTACTGTTGAAGATTTAGTATCCCAAATCAGACCACCTGGATTGTGGTTGAACATTCAGGTAATTGAATGAATTACAGCTGCATCTTACATTGAAGAGGTGACTTTTAATAATGCAGAGTAGATGTTCCAATTGCTCCATAATTTGCCTATTTTCTTTTCTCTTTTTTCCCCGTTCCATGATATTCCTAAAAGTCCCTAAATCTATGTATTTGAAGGGTATTAAGAGAA
Organism: Macadamia integrifolia; assembly: GCF_013358625.1. Lineage (NCBI taxonomy): Eukaryota > Viridiplantae > Streptophyta > Magnoliopsida > Proteales > Proteaceae > Macadamia > Macadamia integrifolia. The sequence continues at coordinate 19,523,814 of NC_056565.1, forward strand.
TTTTCCAATGCAGAAATTCTTTGTGTATATAATGTGCCTTATCTAAACTAGCATATGATGATTGTCGATCTGATTCCGTTGTCCTTTTTCAGAACGATGCATTCTTCAGGCAGCATAATTTGAGAATGCGAAGCTTTGTGCTTTCTGTATCAAAACGTGTTATTGTTAATTATATCTCATCACCGGAGGTGGGTTTCCTGAAAAGTATTGCTTCACGTATAGGAACCAAGACGAAATTGGTTTTCCATTTTCTCGGAAAGGTTGATATTGAACCATCAACTAACCAAACTTATGGTTCACTTTTGAGCAATCTTACATTTATTAAGACATTTGCCTCTGGAATTCTTGTTCCCAAGACTTACATATGGCCTGTGGATAGTAATCTATATTTACAATCACCTACATCTGTTGTGTCGGATGCTCATAATGAAGGACTGGAAATTTTTGCCTCGGACTTTGCAAATGATGCAGTTTTTAGCTACAACTACAGCTATGACCCCATAGCTGAGTATCTTTCATTCATTGACTATGGTAATTTCTCTGTTGATGGTGTGCTGTCGGACTTCCCTATAACTCCATCAGAGGCCATAGGTAAGCCTTCTCTTTAAGTTTGTTCTGTAATAAAACTCCTCAGAAAATGTTCTGTCAACATAAATTTTTTGAGAATTTTGGGTCACTGACTCCAAAAGAATGGGAGTGCTATCATATATCATTGCTAGTCAATTAGATGTTAGCTCTGGGTAATATTTCCATCTAACATTTTCCTCGATATTCTCAAAATTTGATACCTCGATGTGACATCTCACTCATTCTCTCTATTACCAGTACCAACTTATGTGAAAAATGAAATAAGCACGAAATAAGCAGTTTTTTTTTTTTTTTTTTGGGGGGGGGTGTGGTGGCGGGCGGGGGGGTTGGAGTACAAAGTTAGTGGTTTTCAAGCATAGTCTTACATTTCAAAGTCTTTGAACTTTCATTGAGTCTATAAATGAAGTTTTATCTTGTTGTGAAGAATGAAATAAGCATGATATAGGCAGTGTTTTTTTTCTTTTTTTTTGGGGTGGGGGTACAAAGTTAGTGGTTTTCAAGCATAGTCTTACATTTCAAAGTCTTTGAACTTTTCATTTAGTTTATAAATGAAGTTTATCTTGTAACTTCCACATGTTTGCCCCCTTTTTTTTATTTTTTTTTATTTTTACAATTAGAGTCTTCTCATTTTGATAAACACTCTGTTCAAAATGTTGTATGCTGTTTGTTGATGAGAAATAGTTACTTCTTGTGAGCCTGCTATATGCTAACAATCTTTGTTTATTCTTATGCAAATGAAGATTTGTGTTTATTGTCATCAGAAAGCCTGTAGTTGGTAATCTGTAGATTTCAATTCTAAAATCCCTTGCTTGAGCTGACTTAACTTGATTTGTTGATATCAACGTATGAATTTGGTTCTACTCACTAATTATGAGTCGGATTATAAGTAGCCGTAAGAATCAATAATGAAATAAGGAGACACTAGAGACTTTATGATGCTAAGAGTAGAGAAAGAAAAAAAAGGAGCAACGCAGTGCTCAAGGCTCCGGCGACAGGGTCTGGGAGGCTATATATTGTCAAGTGTAGAGATGAACTATAAAATCTGATTCAAACTCTTGATGGACTGTAGTAGCTTGCTTCAGAGGCTCAAGTAGGGATGTAAATGGAGCGAATTGGAAGCAGATACACCAGTGTCTGAATTCGTATCGATTAACATATCTGCTATCTGAGTTCGATCCGGTATCTGCCGGACATTTCATTTGAGTATTCAGATTCACATCCACCAAGGAGTTGGGCATCCGAGTTCGAATTTGATAATATATGATTTCACATTTTAACATACATAAATAAAAATAATGAACTATTGTTTGTACTTGATGAGAATATGAGTAAAAATTCAATATATAATACATATAAAGCTTAGTTCTTAAATAATTATAGATAGGGAAATTTACCGTGCCACCCCCTGGAGAATGCCACAATGATAAAACCACCCCTTCTGTTTCATTAAATTATTCTTAGACCCCCTACCGTCAGTCACAGTTAAGTGAGGAGTTAAAATGACTATTGTACCGTTTTGACTATAACACATGTCAAATTGGACTTTTGCCTCAATGCTTACTTATCCTGAACTGTGATTTGGGGTTTCCTGGGAAGCACAGGGCTTGATTGGCTCTTATCGAGTGGTGGCGGGGGAGGCGACATGGGGTTTGGGAGGCCGGCGTTTAGGGTGGAATTGAATTTATTGTAACCGGAAGGAAAAGAACCAAAATTATTTTGCAGAATCGAATTTACTGTAACCGGATGGAAAAGAATCGAATTTATTTTCACCATTAACGCAAACGTTGGCGGCAATGGAAGAATCCATCATAACGGGAGAACTGGTACCAGGAGAAAAGCCAAGCTTGAAAGCTGCCCCTGGTGACCCCGACAGCGATTGTGAGGTAGTGGACGACGAGTTAACGGCAATAATGACAGGAAACGGTTCAGATATCTGATCTGGAGGAGGGTCTTTGGGAGTAGTAGCAACGGTGGTCGCAATCGTACGGCGCTGCTGAGTTGAGAGTGGAGAAGGAATAGAGGAGGAGGGGTTGGGTTTGGAAGCAACGCAACACCAAGAGTTGTTAAAGGGCGACGATGGTGGGAGCAGTTGGAGGGTAACGTTGGAGGTGGAGAGTGAGATCTCCGGCAGAGGAGGAGGAGTGGTCCGGAGAATTAGGGGCGGTAACCATTTCCCCACGAAAGCAATCTTAACACTACGCTAAGGAGAGAAAGGTGGAGTAAAAAAGAAAGAAAGTAAAAGCATATTATCTCTTCCTTCCTTCTGGAATGGATAGACCTGCAATCTGGCATGAACACCATTTGGAAAAGAAGAAAAGTCTAGCGAGCAATTATGATTCCCTCACATTACACTTGTCTCTAAAATATTTTTCCAGCCCAGTAGAAAGAGCTTCTAGGTCAGATGAACGGCAAAGTATTTAGGTTTTTTTAGTTTTCATTTCAAACAAGTTTTCCTATATTCTGATTAAAGGTAGAGATTCTGAGAAAGGAAGAAAACAAAAGAGAAAGAAGAGAGAGATAGAAAGTAGGTATATTAGATCCTTCACCTTTTGCAAGGGTATTTTGGTATTTAAAAAAATATATACTAGCTGACATCAGCATATAAGGTATATTCTGTAACAGTGACTGACAGCAGGGGGTCTGAGTACAATTTGGTGAAACAGAGGGGGTATTCTTATAATTATGGCATTCTCTAGGGGGTGGCGTGGTAAATTTCCCTTATAGATAATATTAATTTATGATCAGAGTGGATATTATTGAAGTGGATACATTTATATCTGAATATCTAAAGCTATCTGAATTCGTATCTGATATCCAATTTTCTGAATAAATGGATACAAATTCAAATTGAAATTGGATTTTCGACTATTCATTTACATCCCTAGGCTCAGGTCCTTCGGTTTAGGAGAATGAAGGGTGTCAGACACTGGTGTTCTTGTGCTACAGTAGATAAGTTACACAGCGTGGTGGATAGAAATTATTGAATTTCTTGTCTCATCAAACATTTTTTATATTCCCAGGTGACATTGAGAAGGGAGGTGAATTAGGGTCACTAAAAAGTCCTTTGAAATTATTTCAATACCTCCTTGCACCACACCTTTGATATCTCAACACCGATGGCAATATCTTGAACAACTTTGATGGCGTAACAATCACAACTTGCACAAACACCAACTAGCTAGGGGCACCTCAACCTTGCCAATCTACAATTTCGTGTGCCCTCCTCCCTTGCAACCACAATTGGTCAAGACAAGCTGGAGGTGCACACCCATCCTACCGTCATACTCACTCCAAAACAGTATAATAATAAAGACACGGAACATAGGGTTTTAATTAGTTCAGCAGTGTGCCTATCTATTTTCACATAGTAATGCTCACACGGGGCTCAACGTTTACTCGATATTTAGTGATTTTTAGCCACTACAATGACTTAGGAACACCCTATCTTGCTTCAACACTTGCTTATACTGGTGCAGTGGTTACATCCTCGAATGGTGAGTTCTAGCAACAATGACTCAGGAGCACACTCTCTTGCTTCAACCCTTGTTTACACAAAGGCAAATATTAAAATCCCAAACCCTAGACAATCCCCAACTTTCTAGGCTTACAATGAAAGAACATAAAATCAAATCCCTCCAATTACATTCATGGTCTAGGTCTTTTAACAATAAACACAACTTTGAACAATAAAAATTGGGACTTGCGATGTAGGTTAACTCAACCTGTGTAATCACATTGACGATTGTCTCTCCCAATGCTTAGGAATCAAGCCTAGTGTGCTACGGACATCAATGCAGTCATCTCAATCACCAAAACCCTTTTCAACATAAACTAGGGTTTTGGGAACATAAATTGCCTCACCCTATGCATTCCCACCATGTATTGCCTCTTTGAAGTGCAGTCAACATCTTGCACGCACTCTCGCATTCATGTAGGTTCAAATCACCATTAAAGTAGCATCTTTGAGTAAAATCATGCTTTCATTAGCCTTTTCCACAATTTTTTTTCCTATGTAGAGATGTCCTTTTCTCAATTATGAACGCATAGCAACAATCGACGCCTAAATCATAGTTAAAACGGGCAAAATATGGCAGAGTGAAGATTCCCTATCCAAATTGGCAAGTGAAGGGGGCAAATCTCTGATTTTTCTGATATTCTCATGACACAGGGCTTGTAATGAGTTGGAGGTTTGAACTCTGACCATCAAGTGGTTGCAGGTTCAACATTGTCGGCCATTGGATGCATAGTTGTCATGGCGACAAGGTGAACCGAGGCGTTGGAGGGCTGTCTAAGCACTTAAACGACAAGTCACCTGCCTTATGGCGAACAAGTGTTATGTTTTATTTTCCCACTTTTCTAACATTATTAGTATGCTACATATACCTTGTATCATCAAAAATCAACATTATGCCACATCAAGTCATCAAAAATCAACACTAAGCCACATCAAATAATCAAAAATTAACATGAAGTCATAAAACATCAATATTTAGAGAAATGTTTTGTTCTATAATAAGTTTAACTGGTTAAATGATTTTATTTTTACATGAGACATTTTGTATTAGGTAGAGCACAAAACCAGCTTACCAACAAGTCTAAGATTACTTAAATTTGAGTTTTAATGACAAAGTTATGTTTTGGTCAAACTTATTTTAAAGCGCGCAAATGTTGTCAAATCGCATATTGATCCATTCATACTCTTCTTGCAGGTTGCCTTTCTCATATAAGCAAGAATGGTACTGGACAAGGTTTGCCACTATTTGTACTTTTGATCCATTTATACGGCGTTACATCAGTGTCCGAGGTTCAATGACATAATATCTATAACAATGCCAATTAATTTCATTAACTTATTTGTCCCCCAGTACCACCAGTGGTTATCACACACAATGGAGCTAGTGGAGTCTACCCTGGCTGTACAGATGTTGCTTATCAGCAAGCTGTTGAAGATGGTGCTGATGTTATTGACTGTTCTGTTCAAATGACAAGTGATGGAATTCCCATATGCTTGGGCTCTATAAATCTTATAGAGGGCACGACAGTTGCTCAATCACAGTACAGCACTCGTTCTACTCATATTCCAGAGATACAGACATCCCCTGGAGTTTTTGCTTTCAACCTCACATGGAAAGAGATTCAAGAAGGCTTGTCGCGTAAGTTGATATTGATTTCTTCTTCTCAAGTTACCTTACAAACTGAGACTATGATTACCTGACAAGAGATGGGGTGGAAAGAAAAGGAAGAGAAAACGGAACTTGAAAATTTCTCATAGGTGTCAGGTTGGCAGGGGAGAAAATTTAGTTGTGAGGAGTGCACACATCTCATGGTTTTTGTGAGAAATTTCAAGGGGTGAGAAAAGAAGATTTTGAGAATCCCAAACAATTTGAAATCTCAAAACATCTCTTGCCAAACACACACCTAGAAAAGAGGAATATTCTCTTTTTTCAAACAAACATAGCTTGAAAGTCTGGTATCTCATATATTTGATGATGGGAACTTGGCATGCTTTACTTAGTAGACATATTTCATGAAAGATAGATTTAATTCTTAAAATCTTTGGTCAATGTTGACAATAAGTATTTTGTTCCTTCTTTCGACTAATGTGTAAGATATTAGTTTCTTACAGTGAAAGGCTTTCTACACTAATTTAAATCCCTCATCTGCACTGGACCCTCTTATTTGGCCACATGGATGGTGATGTGGCCAATATGGTCTATACATTGATATTACTACCCTAGTTCTATGATATGTTTGGTTGCAGAATCCATGTCAGCTTTTATATGTGACCATTTATTGGACCAACTGTGGTGATGCTAGTGGCTGACTTTTCAAAATTACAAATGCTCATTTGTTTCTCCCGGAACATTGTGAGATTATGTAAATGTGTCCCATTAGGAGAGTGATGTGGTAAACATGAAGGATGTTGTTGGTCTGCCACCCAAACTGCCAGACATAGATTAGTCAATCCAACTTACTTAACTAGACATCCACATAACTAATCCATCATTCCATTCCCATTTTATGGTGAATTCTGGGTTTTATTTTCCCATGAGTCTAGCAAAACATGTGGATTTTTGTGGTTTATTTATTATTATTATTATTATTTTTTTTTTGGGGGGGAGGGGGTGGGCTTATTGATTTGTTGATGACAGTAAAGAATCAGATAAAAGGGCCATCACTTGTGTGAAAATGTACTGATCGGTGTGAAGACAAGGGTTCTAGTCTGAGGATTGCCTACTTGTGCAAAAGATGCCAAAGGTACCCATTATCACAATGGCTCATATGCATTCCTCAAGTATAATGTGAACCATTAATAATGTGTATGTACAATGTTATCTCATGCACATTATTTTCAATGGTTCATGTCACTCCCCAATGATAGGGTACATATTGCCTGTTAAGGACCCAACCTTGGCTTCCTCTAGAATGTTTTTTGATCTTGCTACCCATCAGGAAGCAATGTTCACGAAGGAAATGAAGGATCTGCACTCCTAAAAGGATAAAACATGATTACATGAGTGAAATCTTCATGGGACCTGTCTAAAGAATCTTCTTCTTGCACTGGAAGCTTGAATGTCTCCAAGCTTTTTTTCTCACTCACTACTGCATGTTCTATCTTCACCAATACTGCAATAAACATGGATTTTATTACTGTTTAATCATATCAGATGAATTTCAGCATGTTAAATCTGATAGCACTCAATCTGTCCACTGTTAACACGTACAAACAGGAACATCAACACTAATCTTGTGTAAAGAGGGCCTTGGAACTCTCCTATTACATCTGATAACCCTATTCCAATATGTAGTTGGATCATCAGGGACCAATCCAATCCACATTTTTTTTATTTGCTTTGACTTTGATTATATTACGAGTAAAATAGGATTTTTTCAGATGAATAGCTCTACAGTCTAAAGCTAAATTAGGGTTTTCAGATGGATAGAATCATAGTTAAACTAATTTTGCTCTCAAGGCGAAACAGTTAAGGGACCCAAATGGTATAATCAGTAAAATTACTGAAGGCCCTAAGGTAGGGAATTCCGCTAACTTACTTTTGAGTAGCCCTCTCATTACCATGGTATTCATTTCCCTAGGTTTTTCCTTTTTCGTTTTCTTTCAAGTAGTTTGTTTGTGCATATTTCCTGTTATTGCTAGTACATATGAGCCTTTTCTTCTTCGGAAAATAAATAGTTGGCTAGATTTTCTTTATCTTGAAGAATATTACACAACAGTTTCTTTTCTGGCAGCTATATTCCATTACACCTTGTTGATTTCTAAATTTCCTTTTCTTGTAGCTACTATATCGAATCCATTCTTGGAGTTCAGGCTATTCCGGTATCCAGCACATAAAAATGTTGGAAAGCTTTTCAAACTGGATGAATTTTTAACCTTTGCAAAGAACAAACCTCTTTCTGGGGTCTTGATCAGTGTAGAGGTCAGTATTTTATAATCTCTTCTGCCTTTCCTGCTTATAAAAAAGATAATTTCGTCAACAACTCCTAGATCCAGGATATCATTTAGGCCAGAAAAAAATTATGACTCTTATTTCATGATTTTTTTTTTTTTTGGGGAGGGGTGGGGGACTTTATCAGTCGAAGAAAAATATTCAGATTAAATGGTTTTAACAACCTTAGATTTCAATTTGTTCCCCAAAGAATTTGTTGGGGAGGAGGCGGGCAGGGGGAAGGCAATGTGGTGGTTGGAAATGGCCAGCAGGAATGTAGCTTAAAATTTCCCTAAACCGTGTTCTGATTAGGATATTCCATTTATTTCAATTAGGGAAGTTATTTTGCACTCCTTATAGAGATTAATTTAATGGAATTTCAGATATTATATTTGTGGAGAATGATCCTTTCTCATATGCTCTTTCATATGTTAAGATATTTTTTATCGTTAAGAAAATGTAGGAAAGTCGGAGTTTGCAAAAAGTACATTTTATTTCCGCCATGACTTTCCAAGTTGGGTTGTTTAGAGAACTTATACCTTGAAATTTGCACTTTTCTAGCGCTGTGTTCTAGTAGTCCTATATTTCCAATAGGTTTGTTACAGAATCTGCCCAGTATTGGTAGGATTTGGCGATGCTTATTGATGGAACTCACGAGAGGGGTGTCTCCTCCACCACTTTTTAGACTTTGTACTCATTCTCTTGCACTTTCTTAGTACAAATCCACTTTAATTACCTTATACTTTCACCTTCCACTTCTAGTGCTGCCTTGACAGCCAAGCACAGTCTTTGGAAAATGTGAAAGTATTTAGGACTCTCGGTACCCTAATCTATGAATTTTGGTGTTCTTAGTGTAAAATGTGACAGGCAAGGTGTTTTACTTCCTTATTTTAGGCTAAATAAGCTTATTACTTATCATCCAATAGAAATCATTTCTTTTGATAGAACCACCTTTAGTGTTTCGGCTGCCAAAAAAAAAAGGGTGGAGGTGAGTGAAGATAGTCATTTCAGGGTGCAGAAAGCTGTCGGGTTTCTTGCCTAGTCTTGCCCACTTACCTTAAGATCACTCCTCAGCTTTATTGAATAAGATGCCGATTTAGTAGGTGATTCCTCTCTAGACAGTATTGCTTAACTTCACTAGGATGCATGCGGTCAAGCATGATTGCCGCAGCATACTGTTATGAGACTTAAAACCCAGTTAAAACAGGCATTTCTGTCAAGTTGGGCCAGGATCTTCTCCAAATGAATTCAGTTATGAATATTGACTTGTTGCAATCGTTTAGCTGATCCCTAATTGTTGATATAGTGCTTAGTTGCATGGTTCTAAATCTCGGGTTTCAACCTTGGTCAAAACCGAAATTTAGTTGAAATTTCCAAAACCTGGTCAAAACCAGGTATTTTTTTATGGGCTATTTCTAGAAATTTGGATTGAAATTTCCGAAATTAGGGTCGAAACCATCGAAACTTGGTCATCTTAGGGTGGTTCGAAATCATTGAGACAAATTTAGAAATATGCTTAGTTAGTTGTGACTAGACAATATGAGTTGCATTAAGTGTGAGGATGGTGGGACAAGTTTAGGAATGTCATCCCAACATTATCTAGGCATTGTACACATTGAAAGGGTCTAGAAACCGTTGGTCTCCCCTGACACTTCCCATTGACTAAAGATCTTGTAACGCATTTGTTTTGGATGTTCAGAAGGGAAAATCAACTATAGAGAAAGGGGGGGTGGGGTGAAATCATCTCTGAGATGATGATTTTCATTTTAGTAGTTAGTTTGAGAGATGGCTCCTCCTATCTTATATGTATACTGTCGATGCGATATTGTAGGGGTTACTTTCCAGCTCTCATTTACATTTACTTCAGGTGTGATAAAATTATTGTTTGCTTTTTATTTGTGCAGAATGCAGCGTACCTTGCAGAGTATCTGGGTCTAAGTGTAATTGATGCAGTTATTGATTCCTTGGACAAGTCTGGTTACAATAACCATACAATCCAGAAAGTAATGATCCAGTCCACCAATAGCTCTGTTCTGAAGGTATTTAAGGAGAAAACTAGCTATGAGCTTGTATACCAGGTTGATGAAACTATCGGTGATGCCCTTAACTCATCCATTGAGGACATCAAGGGATTTGCCAATTCTGTGTTGATCAACAAGAAGACCGTCTTTCCAGACAATCAGGCCTTCCTCACTGGTGGTGTTACTGATGTTGTAGAGAAGCTTCATTCGCATAAAATATCTGTCTATGTACATTTGTTCACTAATGAGTTTGTATCTCAAGCATGGGACTTCTTCTCAGACCCAATGGTCGAGTTAAATACATTCGTTAGCTCTGCTAAAATTGATGGAGTCATCACCGATTTCCCAGGGACTGCCATTTCATATAGAAGTAAGTATGCATCTTAGAAAGGCCTTCAATTCAATTTAGAGTCTGCCAGAATGTTAATACTTTGGAAATCATCATCTTCATAGTAGGGTTCTGGGAGAGAAACCATTGAGAAGTTTTTAATTTCTCATTGATAACAAGTAACTTGACCTAATTCTACAGCCTCCTTATTCACGGGGTTGTGCTTATATTTGACTTCAAACAAGAAAGTATGTTTTATTCATTGTACGCACGACATCTCCGTTGCTTTATACTCTGTCCATCGCACAAAGGTAGTTTTGTTAGATTCCCCATAATGCACTGTTTAAACATCCACACAGTTATTGTATTCATTTTTCATAATTGTCTATCTATTACATAAGCCAAAACTAATAGGGGTAATATGTTGGAAAATGGAAACAGGGTTTGAATTAGTGGTGATTAATGCATTAACAACTACCTCTTTAAAATGTGCCTTTGTTTTTCTTTTTTCACACGAGACGCCCTTTTGGGGCAGAGGGAGTAGTTAATATTATATTGGGTTAATTCTATAATTCAACAAGTTGGAAATTATGCTTTAATCATTGATGTGATTTTTTTGCTTTGTGTTTCTGCAGAGAACAAGTGTTTAAACATGGGAAATAAAACACCAAGTTACATGCTCCCAGTTTCTCCTGGTGGTCTCATGCAAGTCATCACTGCTGACTACTTGCCACCAGCTGAGGCTCCAAACCCGGTCCTGACTGATGCTGATGTTATAGAGCCACCTTTGCCTTCTGTTGTACCGAAAACACCCTCTACAGTAGGAGGGCAAGCAGCAACTCCAACTGCAGCTATTCGAACCTCAAATGGGCAGCCACGGAGTGCCTCTGGTTTCTTCCGATCATTTTTTGTTGTGGTGCTTGCATTTCTTCTAATCTGAAGTAGGAACACCGATCGTCACCTTCGCCTCTTGCATTTCTATTGTCTATGGCAAAGCTCGATGCATTGCTTATGCTGTTTTCAGCCTGGCGCTTGACCCATACCATATGATCATCCAAGCGTTGTGCTCTCCTTTCCTTTAGGTTGCAAATAGTTAGTAATTTTCGTTGAATGTCATTATCCATTTTATTTTCTTCCATAATTTACAACATTTTTATTTAGTGTAGCTCCATCCATCCTCCCATATCTGAGACCATAGACAGCAGTAAGCCATTTTTCTACTCCGGAAATTCTTTAAAACTCAGGATTGTATTACTATATATTCTTTTGTAATTAGAGGTCGTGTTGGTTACTTTCTATGCCGCTACTGTTATTATGCACAAGTTTTGCAGGTATTAAGGACAGAATGGCTCATCTCTGTGGAGAAAAGTGGATTTCAATTGGAAAGCCATCGGATTTGTAAGCTTGGAAAGAAATTCACTACTTCCCACCAATGAAAGGGGCAATAAGCATTCACATTAGTGTGTTTTTTAGTTTATATCTTCCTGGTGTTTATATTCAGGAGACCAGAGGGGTGTTCTGTTTGATGCAAGGCAAAAATGGGAGAAATCCTCCCTGAGTTAAAGCATCTCTAAAATGAAGGGTTATTAAGGAGAGGAGCTCATGGGCATTCTCTCTCTCTCAGTTGAAGAATCATTTATCAGTAACCAAGCTGCCAGGAAGTTCTCCTTTTGAACTCATTGAAAGTACGTGTAAGGATGAAACAAAGAGAAAGGGTAGAGAGAAAAGAAGGGGAGATGATGACTTTGGTAACTCTCATCGCAAGCTTCAACTATTAAGTTTGGAAGGCCAGTTGGGTCTAAAGTCATCAGTGTGGAAAAAATCTTTGAAAAGTTCGATCCATCCTGCAAAATTAAACCCTCATTAGAACTATAAGCAGCACGTATGATAGACAATAGCAGACAAGAAAACATTGCCCCCCATTCATGAATAAGAGTAGCTATCCTCCAACGTGGATTTGTATCCTTTCTCAGTGCTTATGTGACTGTAACCTCTGCTCTTTGCTAGGATCAGAACGTGCTTCATTATAGAAGTTTCAGCAACTACTGCAGTAACTTTACCAACGTGTTCTTTAAACTCCAGAAGAAAATAACATTCCTCTTTCAAAATCCAGCTCCTGGTCCAGAAGAAAATAACATTCCTCTTTCAAAATACAGCTCCTGCTGCACCTGGATGAGCTGGGCTATGGCCATCCAAGAACTTGAGTTACCTGAATTTGTACTCCATTAGAGAGGTTATTCTCTAGGCAATCTAAACACTAGCTGCAAATTCTGATAGCTATTGTTTTCTATCCTTGTTGAAAAATAAGATAATCAATCTTTTTGCGTGAATCCTTGAATTCGTCCTTGCTTGAAATCTCTATATAGCTAACCCTATTAAGTTAGGATAAAACGTTGGTTGTTGTTGTTGAAATATAAGATAAACAATGTAGGTAATCCTTGTCAAGAAGACAGATTTCCATCCACACGAGACATTTGATTCCATGTGGCAGTTTTTGAGAAAAGCATTTTTGATTTCATTAGTTTGCCCCGCAAAGATTCTTTACCCGAAGAGGCCTACATGTTTTCTTGGCCAATAATCCCTCAGTTTCAAATTAAGACTACCAGATTTTTTAGATTCTCCTACTGGCAGTGAGACAAATGGTTCAATCTCGTCTGGAACGAAAAACTTCAGACTAGTAGCGTACGGCACTTCAAAACCAGAAAGAGGGGAACTTCAAGATAGGGGCGCAATAGGATCGGGTTTCTTAAAACCCTGGTCCAACCTTGAGTCCCCTTACTGTAAAATTTCAATTCAAGCCCAACCCTTACCAACTCTGATTGGCCCTGATTTTTCAGGGTCGGGATGGGATGACCCTGATTGACCCTAACCCTAACCCTAATCCTGATTGACCCTGGTTTGTCATCAAGGGCCAGGTATACCCTGATCTTGACCCTGCAAAATATGAAATAACACACACAAAGTCACAAAATACTTGTCATGAGGAGAACATCCTAAAGCAAACATTCAAACAATACAAATAACTCCAACTATGAGGAGATCATCTTAAGAAAGCAAATAATCTAAAAAATTTCAATTATTTGTCATGATAAACAAGGGGATCACCTTAATAAGGCAAACAATCCGAAGATCTCAAAATCCTTGTCATGTTAAACAAAGAGGAGAACATCCTAAGAAAACAAAAAATCTAAAGTCAACATTAGGGGCAAAAACCATGGCTGGGTCAAGCCAAAAGCCAGGGCCAAAAAATCAGGGCTTGGTTTAGGACGGACCAAAGACATCAACCCTTACTTGCCCTAACCCTAACTCAGGGTTAGAAATTTCAAGGTTGGGCCGATCCTCAGGGCCAAAATTTTGGGATCGATACTTATTCGGGATTAAGGCGGGCCAAGGGCAAGTTCGGGCTGTCAGGGGCCAAACTTGCACCCCTAGTTCAAGATGACATGAAATATAAAAGCCATGGCTGCCCCTTCCCCATTGAATTTTGAGGGGTGAAAGAGGATCTCCAGAGCAGTTTTCAGTTGGAAATTAAAATAGCTAAAAATGAGTATTAAAAATTATGGAAAAATGGCTTTGTCTTGCATAGAAAAGACCTAGCCTGGTTAAAGACCAAGGCCATCTCTGATTCAGGGTCAAACTTGAATTGGGCACAACCCCTATGCCAGCCCAAGTCAATTAGTGAACTGAACAGGGTGTCGTGTTTTATCCAGATCAAAAGAATGGAGGAATTATCCATTGCCCCCTTACATGGTTACGGAAGAACAGACTAAACGAAGGTCACATGCATTGGTGGCCTTTTTGTAAATAATATGATACTACACAAAGGTTATTAAATTATGAATTGGGATCTGGACCGGGTCCAGCCAATACATTTTCCAATTCTAATTTAGCTGGAATCGGCCAGATCTGGATTAACCACTCTGGATCAATGGTCAAAATAATAATAATAATAATAATGAAAATATTTTTAAAACCCACATGAAATGACGAGGTTGGTTCATAATCCTAGACATTTCTCATACCAAGTGGGAAAATCTGAACTCCAAAGATCAATGGATTGTGATCAGCAGAACCCTAGCCTCCAAAAGAATTAGAGTAAAAAATTCTTACCAACAAAATAATAAATAAGAAAATATGTTCTGCTCTTACATCTAATCGAAACTAGAACATAATTTTTCCCTCCCAGCCACCTCCCACCCAAAGTCCCTTCGCTACCTATGGTATCTGAACTATATCAACTCAACTATCAACAAAAGAGCAACAAGATTATTCTGGAACCCCCTCCCCAAAAAAAAGGAAAAAAAGAAAGCAACTTCTTACATTCCCTATGAGGACAGATAATTTACAATCCTAAGAAGTACTGTACAGGTTTACCCAATCTTTATATGCAGCAGAATCATCTCCACTAAGATAGCTCACTGATTCTGTCAATCTTATCACCACATACCAAAGCTACAGCTCACATGTTCTTGGGTAATGATATTTAGACGATCCCGCATGATGGCCAGCGATGGGTAAGGTGGAAGACACAACCGGTAGAAGCATGTGTGTGATGAAGGTAGGTGATCATGGGACTCTGTCGTCTTGTATATGTACAACCGAGAAGTCAAGCCACTAAAGCCCTCCACCGGTAGGTACTTCAATGATGTCCAGAAGAAGAGAAGTACCCTCAGCTGCTCTGCAGACATTTCTTCAACAACCTGCAAATGTTTTAAGAAAGAAATGAATAAAATATGGCTGTAATACCCAAATAAACCTCAATTTAACAAACAAATTACCTACATAACCATAAATCCAGCCAAACATAGGCTCCAGCACTTCCATCATCAAATATGTACAGATTTGCGAGATTCTTTCCTCTTGGAAGAACAGGATGCCCCCTGCCCCCAATTAAAAAGTAAGGGAAAATTTCCATCACTCCCCTGAACTTATACAATATTTAATCTCTCCTGTCAAAAGTTCTACCTCTTATTCCTCGGAAAAAGTGAACTCTTACCTCTTCTTCTCCCCTGTTATTTTGAAATGGCCAAATTACCCTAACTATTAACCGGTTCTCATCGCCTATGACTACGAGCTTCCATCCTCAGGTGACTTTTATTATTATTCTCATTCAGTCCTCTTTTTCTTTTTTGGGTTGTGGGTTCAAGACCATGCCTACTCATCTCCCTAATCACCCCATCCTCCTCTTCTGCCACAGAGGACTCCCATACCTTCTCGACCTTAGAATCCTCTTCCGAACTCGACAATTACTCGAAGTTCTTCATGTGAAGAACATACATTTCAAACCCATTGCTCTTACTATGACTGCTGCTGCTGCGGAGACAGACCAGCAGCAGCAGAACAAAAAGAAGTTGCCGCTACCACCACCTTCTTTGACATTGTCAAGTTCTACAGGTGCCACTGATCAGCCTATTCAACCAGCGGCGGCTGTTAGGAAATATTTCCATTGTGAGATAACCAGGACAGTGCAGTGTTAAGCGAGACCTTGGGCCCCAAGAACCTCTGCAATGCATGCAAGTCTGGCCTGCTCTTCCCAGAATACAAGCCTGCCACCAGCCCGACATTCGTGTCCTCATTGCACTGCAACTCCCACAAGAAGGTGCTAGAGATGAGGATCAAGACTGCCCACCAGTCATCCTTCTCTCCTGCAACTACTCTAGCCACACCCGAATTGGTGTCCAATAACAACCCTTTGCTTGATTACATCTGAGCCAGAAAGATAAGAATGCACCTCTCCTCCAGGCCGGCCAGGGGAAATTTTCTCTATTTCCCCTTCTTTTCCCTTTTTGTTTCTTTGTTCTTTCATTTATTGCATATATAATGGGTGGGGAACAAGGATGGGAAAAAAATGGATGACCATATTCTTGGTGCCTAGAGTTAAAAACAGAGGGAAAAAAGGTAAACAACCAACTCAAAGTTGGGAGAGAAAGAGGTTAGGGGCATTAGGGAAATTAGTTTGTAGGTACATGTGCTTAGGTTAATAGCTATTGAAGATTTCTTCTTTAGTTCCCTAAAATTTTGGAAATTCTTTCCTCAAATTTTTGGAAATTTAAAAAAATGATTTTGTTAACAGAAAAAGGATTTGTGGTATATCTGTTTGTTGTTCGATGATGGCAAAGATTCTATGTCATGGACTCCTGGCCTAGAGATGCATATCCTTGGTTTTTTCCTTTGGGCAAATGCTATCCTTGGAGAGGGTAGGATTTGCAGGGTGGGGCGAAGGTGGGATTTGCAGCATGGGAGGGTGAGGGTTGGGGGTAATGGCGGGGTAACACCAGGGGTGCGGTTAGAGGAGATGGCGGATGGACCATCTAGAGGGTTCACTACATGAGGAGGAGGAGGAGGAGGAGGAGGAGAACAAGAAAAGAAAAATGAGAATTGAATGAGAAACACACCAAAGGATTTTTTTTTTATTCGTAAACTCAACGAAGGATGGAAGGTCATTGGTGATCAGAACCAGTTAATAGATTAAAAGGAAGGTAAATTGACCATTTTAAATAACAAGGGAGAAGAAGAGGCAGGATTTCACTTTTTTTGGGGGAATCAGAGGTGAAACATCTGACAGGGGAGTTTGAGTAAATAGAGTATAAGTTCAGGGGAGTGATAGAAACTTTCCCAAAAAAGAAAGGCTCCAACATTTTCAAGAATTGCAAGGTGAATTTCTGAAAGCAACCAATTGAGAGAAAATGGACTGCACGTGTAGCAGGAGCATTTATAAGAAACCAAATGTTGGGTAACTTCACGTGCAAACCACGAACAAGACTTCTTATACTGTCGAAACCAGAATCAAGAATATCGATTGATTATTGCTGGAGCTTTAATACCATGTAGTGAAACAGGTTCTAAAACAAGTACATGCACAGTAGAAGAGAGTGGAGAGAAGAATGTGAGAGAGAGATGGGAGATAAATCAATGCAAGAAGAAGAGAGACCTAAACCCATGATTCAGTTTGACTATCATGGTCAGCCAATAGGCTATTTATAATAGCAAAACAAAATTGGACTCAAGTAGGATACTAAGAGTATACCATACCCTAACTAGGAAAGCTAAAGACAAACAATCATATCTCCCCAATCGTGATCCATCAATAATAGAATACCGCATGATATCTTGACACTCCCCCTCAAGCTAGAGTATATATACCGAAGGCTTTAACTTGGAATCTTGAATCTCCTAAATTTTGGTTATGCGGATTTCAAATTAATACTATTCTAACTGTTGACTCAAATCCAACCGTTAGAATGTTGTTGTATTTTGGGGTTTGATTACTAACACTTTGTGCTCATTGACCAGAATCTGAGTTCCAACAAAGGTTGACCCTATTGTTTTCTTGAGATCTGATAAAAGAGCTGTGTAACCTGAACCTCGGGTTCATCCAATTTAGGCCCTCCCCACCACAAAAAAAAAAAAAAAAAAAAGAAGATAAGGACTTTTGTGCAATTATAAGCTCTATCTTTAATAGTAAATAACAAATTATCTTTTCTTCCTCACGACTCTCAAACTGACACAGGTAAGCCAGAATTAGGGAGATCGATCAAATTCAACCTTCAAGCCTCTGAATTGAATGAAATTTTAGAATGGTTCACAATCAAGAGGCCCATTGATTTCAACCCACAGTGATTCTGAATCTGATATTATAATGTTGATAACTTGTTGCAGCCAGATGAGGTGGCAACAAAAAAGCAGGTTTGGTTTCGGGAGGTATTTCTCTCAATAGGGAAAGCTTATAGGAGGGGTTGAAGTCGTTTAGTGTGGAAGGATTCGCACCCAAAGATCTAAGAAGAAAGGGGAAGAGGTGAGGGGAAGGGATGAGGGAGATTGATTCCTAATATCCAAGGATTGTGAAGTCGCCCAGAAATAGGGTATCAAAAATATGAAGAGAATACAAGAAGAAAAAAGGAGAGGAGGAAGAAACAGAAGAAATAAAGAAAGAGAAAAGGAAGAAGTCTGACCCGAGACAGGAACATAAAAGATGAAGGGGAATCCAGAAGTTCTCGAACAGCTCTAGATCAATCACGCAAGCAACAGCCCAAATGAAAATACCAACTTCAATATTTATATTTCACTCGGCTGAATTTGTTGGATTACCGAAAAAAAGAGGAGAGGAGGAAGAAACAGAAGAAATAAAGAAAGAGAAAAGGAAGAAGTCTGACCTGAGAGTTCTCGACCAGCTCTACATCAATCATGCAAGCAACAGCCCAAACGAAAAGACCAACTTCAATATTTATATTTCACTCGGCTCAATTCGTTGGATTACACAAAAAA
>NC_056565.1:19542480-19550636 GCF_013358625.1 Macadamia integrifolia
GAATTTTTCACTTTGTTTTTTTTTTTTTTTTTTTGGGGGCGGGGTGGTAGGGGGGAGAGGAGAGAGATCATTAGCATGCACCAGGAAATCAGAACGAGAAAATAATAAATAATATATAGAACTGAAGAATCAAGGCCTCAGTTGCATACCTTCCAAAACCAACAGATCTGCCGTTCGGTTTCCTTGTAACCATTGTACTCAGTGTGTGCTTCCCAGTCCTTCACACAAATTGCTTTACCACTTCCATGCAGTATTCGGTCAAAATCTTCAAGTTCCAAACTTTCGAAAAAGAATTTGCAAAGCTTTGAGTCACAAAGAATATCAGCAAATCCTTGGGCAAAATGAGCTACTTGTTCGGAGATAGATGTGACAAAGCGGTGCTCAATGAGATGGTTTACATATCTTTCTCTGTTCCTACTGTTCACAACAATGCCCTTCCCACCAGGACAGAGCTCTACAACTCTCCTGGATCCCAACTCTTCAATTTCTCTAACAAATGTCAGTCCTAAAGCATCTGAATCCAAGAAATTAGCGTCCATCTCTAAAATCATTTTGCAGCTGGAATAAAAGCATGGATCTGCATCACGAACATCTTCTAAGGAAATAAGCTTTCCAGATAATTGCAGGAAAAAAACACGATCAAATACGATTCCTACTTGCACTTTATGCATCAAGGCCAACGCAATCAAACGACCGCAGAACCGAAAATAGTCAAGGTGCAAAGGATCCACATTAGAAGCTGCAATTGGAAACAAAATTAGGAAAAAAATCTACAATCCATGAAAGAAAAGTTATAGTTTATTTATTTATTTATTTTTTGCATGAATGTTATATTTTATTACTTATATGATTTAAAAAGGCATCCATATATAATAACAGAGAATAGATTGTTAAAATAAAATTCATCGATGATTAAACTAAATCCCCAATTTATTTGAAAAAATATGTTTTTTTTATTAAATCCCTAATTCATTTGGGAAAAAATATTTTTGGATTATTTAATGTTTTAAATACAAATCCCAGAACAGTAAACTCACTAATGGAGTATATAACCCCGTGCCCTCTCTCCTCTCCCAGCTCCCTCTCATCTGAAGATGAGAAACAAAATTTTATTCCACTAACTTCGCTACCCTGAGTAATTGTGCCCTAGGTGCTTGGCCTAACCATTACTCAACTATGAAATTGGACGAGGTTTGCAATGAAGTCTTGCTCAACAATCCAGTAGAAGACAATATAGGAGTAACCATTTGTGTCTGTCTCTAAGCCTTACACATTGTAGAAATTTGACTTCTCAAAGTTGCAAATCAAGTAATTTTGTTATGGGCCTTGAGAGGTATAAACTAAAGAGCAACCATTAAACCTAATCTTTTAAAGGTTCTTGATTTTAAATAGAGAAGAGCTTCGCTACAGTATATTTCCAGTTACACAAATGGAAGTGTTATCCATGACTCCTTACTAGTGTACGGATTAATCTCTACCAGCAGTTTTCTGCTTGGTTCTTCAAATCCCTGCTATTTGGACTTTTAATTCAATGCTACTTATTCTCATTTTAGATTATCTATGCAAATACTTTAATTCCCTACAGCCCGAACCCTAAACTTAACAAATAGATAGCTTTGAAGGAACCGACTTTCACCTTGAAAGCCACTAGAGCTTCTTCCCCGTGCATGTGTGGTAACAATGATTAACACTTTCCATTCTTCCTTTCTAATCGATAGAGCCTCCCCAGGGTAGCAGTCTTTAGCAACCGTCTAACCGTCACCTTATTACCAAAATCATGTCTAACCTTCAGCAACAGGTCAGAGTAATTAAACATGACAGCTAGAAACTCTGCAAGTAACCCCTCCTATAGCATCATTAAGACTCCATTTGGATGATTTGTAATGGCTCCACAGTGTTATAAATTTTTTTTTAATTTGTTTTTAAAATTTTTTGAAATAGTAGTATACTGGGCTTTTATTTAATAATAGTGGCAATATTTTCTATTTTTTAAATTAGCAGTTTAAAATTAAGTCATGTGGACCTATGATGGTTGTCCATTAGATACTTCAGTTGTCTAGAATTTTCTATTTTGACTCACTATTTGTGGTAGTTATTGTAGTTTTAGTAATTTGTTTTTAAAGAGTCCTATTGTTAGTAATCTTGGGTTCAAGAGTCCAAGTTAGAGAAGTTTTTTTCCCCTATAAATATGGAGCCAACCCCCCCCCCCCCCTTTTTAGATAATTCAGTTGTCTAGAATTTTCTATTTTGACTCACTATTTGTGGTAGTTATTGTAGTTTTAGTAATTTGTTTCTAAAGAGTCCTATGGTTAGTAATCTTGGGTTCAAGAGTCCAAGTTAGAGAAGTTTTTTTCCCCTCTAAATATGGAGCCAACCCCCCCCCCCCCTTTCTTACAATTTGGATTGGAATGAAGATGTTTTGATTTGTTTTGGCTGCTGCCAAAGTTACCCCATGTACCTGAAGGAAAGAAATAAAAAAAGAAAGTCGCTCACAAGGAAATAAAAGGACATGTACAGGAAGTTATTAAAGAAAGGAAAGTATACTAGCTAAATGGCACAAAAGAAACTACTTATATAGCCTAAGATTACAAATAGAAACGATTTAAAAGAGCCCCCATGATTCTGGTTTTGGGTTGACCTTGTGTTCATCTATAATTTTATGCAAGACTACACCATCTGGCAATATCATCTATAGTTTTATGTCCATAAAAAAATAACAAACAAAGAGAGAACGATCCAATGTCTATTTTATCTCCAATCATTAACAATGATAAATTTAAAACCATGAAAACAAGTCATGAATAATAAAGCACCACATTATATATGCTAAGGGTGACAGCAGCATTCCACCCCCCCACCCCACTTCCAAATGCCGACAAGATGGGAACTTGAGTTCTCAGGAACCACTCGTGACTGTCTAAAGGACCTATAGTCCTTCAGGAAAACATGCTTAAAATATTCAAAGTTGTGGATTTTCTGTGATAGTAAATCTCCTGAACCTTGGGGTATTCTGGTTTTCTGGAAATTCCTGGACAACATCACCTTATTTTTCTGTCTGTCAGTCGTTTTCTGCTGCTTTATCTTTCGTTATCTGGTGATCCAATTATTACAATCAATATCCTATTGCTGGTTGCCTCTGTCTACACATTATGGGTGATTCAACCCCCCCCCCCCCCCAGTGGACTCTTTTAACGTCCAAATCACGTCTTAAACTCAATGATGCATCAAACCATTTAATCTGGGCAACGGCAGGCAGAGTGCATATCACTTCCAGGCAAAAATGGATTATCTAACTAAGCCAACCACTGTGCTATGACTACTGCTGAGTTTCCAGAACGGACATCAGAAAATGCCACAGCAATTTGTTCGTGGAACAGCATAGAGCCTTATGTGGCTTCCAATGTGTTGTTTCATATCACAGCTAAGTGTGCCTGGGATGACCTCAAAGAAACCTATTCTCAAGATAAGAATATATCCAGGGTATATGACTTATATGAAAAGTTTTTCTCCTTGAAGAAGAGTGGAAAATCCATTGGTGACTACTATGGTTCCTTGAAAGGCATGTGGGAAAAACTCAATGTGTAACAACCTCTATCTACAGATATTCAAGTCCTTAAATCTTAACATGCTGAGTACTTTTTTTTTTTAATCTGGATTAGACTTTGACCTTCAACTAGTGAAAAGCCAAATACTTGCCGGCGAGAATACCATCCATGAATGAGACATTTTGTCGGATCCAGTGTATCCTGTCTCCCTCCTCCATCAAATCTAACTCAACCTCATCTAGCAATAATTCAGCACTTGTGGATGTGATGAACTCAATCAATCACTTAAGACATCTGCCTCTACATCCACTGCAACCATTGCTCATTCAGGTACTAGCGTATCTTTTGCCTCCTCTTCTTCCACACCATGGGTCATTGACCCTTATGCCACTTCTCATATGATTGGTATGTCTCATATACTTTCTTCACTACAGAAAATTAGTCATACTTGTCGATGGCTCGTCTACTTAGGTATCCATTATGTTATGTTACATTACCTTCTCTTCTTATGTTGCAATTTCTTCTCCATATTCCTAATATACCCTCAAAATCTTATCTCTGTTAGTCAATTGACTAAATACCTTAACTGTTCAGTAACATTTTATCCCACTTTGTGTTTTTTCATTATCTCTAGACCAAGAAAACAATTGGTGGCAGATCTGAAAAGGATGGTCTACACTAATTCAAC
This sequence comes from Macadamia integrifolia, assembly GCF_013358625.1. NCBI lineage: Eukaryota > Viridiplantae > Streptophyta > Magnoliopsida > Proteales > Proteaceae > Macadamia > Macadamia integrifolia. The sequence goes on from NC_056565.1 coordinate 19,546,714, forward strand.
GGTATTGCTCCTAACTTTGCTTCTACTACTTTTAGTGTGTCTTCCCCTTCCAACGGCATTGTCGGTTGGGACATCTTTCTCTTTCCAAACTCCAATGCGTCTGAGCTTAGAAACATAATTGTACTTCGTTCCCTTCTCGTGATGTAACTCCAAAGTGAGGAATTTCTCCTTATTTTCTTTAGTTCATTCCATTTGCGTGGTAGAGGGCCAATAGTAAAGGGAAAGAATACTTGAGATAGACTCAGAGTTGCAAGGAGATAGAGAGGAATCGTGCAAAGAAAGGGGGGAAGAAATTACACATACAACCAAGGCTGCCAAGCCACACAAGCATCATTCAATACCAAACTCAATTCATCATCAATCTATCCAACACATTGGTTACAAGCATATAAATAGGAAAATAAAATACTAACAAGGAAACAAGTCAAATCCGACTCTACTCCTAAATTCTATGTTTCCTACTTCCTAAAATAAAAGATATTATTCCTAAATAAAGTAAACTAGCAAAATCCTACTAGACCAAAGACTCAAATATGGACTCGGTTCATCTCTGTCTGGATGTTTGGATTGGTCAAAGGTTGTGCACCCACATCATTCGGGTGTGTGTCATGTCAAGAGTCAACAAAGTTTTTCCTACTTTGTTACCTTTGTTGATGATCACTCTGAAATGACTTACTTATATCTGCTAAAGGATCAATTAAATTTTTGTTTGTTTTTAAGCAATTTTAGACTCAATTTGGTGTGTGATTAAAATTTTTTGCTTGGACAATGCTCTTGAGTATACTCAACGAGTCAACGGAAAATATCTAAATTGTGTTCTGATCCTGATCATGAGATGATACATCAAACTAGTTGTACATATATACTCATTAGCAGTATGCTGTGGCTGATAGAAAAAAAAAAAAAGAAAAAAAAAAGAGCATTTGCTAAAAGTTGCTCGATCTCTTATGTTTCATATGTAGGGTCCCAAGTTTTCTTGGAGTGATGCCGTTTTGATTGCATACTATTTGATTAATCTTATGCCAATTGTTGTCCTTGATAATTTATCTCCCTTTTCTGTGATTTTTCTCAAATCGTCTTTCTTTAGTTTACCTCCACAGTTGTTTGGTTGAACGTATTTCATTCACAACCGTCACTAAAGTCTTAATAAATTATCTGTGCGCTACCTTTTTGAACTACACCTTATTTTTCTACCAAAAGTCATTACTTAGAAACTAATCAATTTAATCCTCCACCTATTCCTGTCCTTATTCCTCTTACTGACTCAACCACCACCACAACTACTACTTCCCCACCCAAGCAATTGCAAGTATACAAGCGATGTTCCAATTCGACTCCACTAATTCCGGCTGATCCTCCAATATTATCCTCTACTTTATTTGTACCTTTGCCTGAGGATCCTACCTCCATTGACTTGTCAGTCGCTCTTCATAAGAGTATGAGAACTTGTACTAAAAAAATCTAATATTGCCTACCCTATATCTAAATTTGTTTCCATTTCTCACCTTCCACCTTTACTTTGCCTTCTATGTTTGTGCTTGCTAAGTACAAGGAAGCTCTATTACATCCTGGTTTGAAGAATCTATGGACATAGAGATGGATGCCTTATTAAATCGAAAGACTTGGTCTCTTACTGAATTACCCCCAGGGAAGGAACGAGTCACTCCTGGTAGAGAACGAGTCATGTTTGATTTTACCATTAATTGGTATACCCCACCTACCCCCATTCCTTCACGTCACACTAATTTTTGGGTTTTAAAATGCCTAGTTTTTTTAGGCCCATCACTCGTTGTCCATTGGTCTCTTTCCTTTTTTTTTTTAAATGCTTTGAAAGTAGAGTCATAATAACCCACGATATCCACCTCTTTTCGACCTTTTTTTTTTTCTGGTAGAATCTCTTTTCGACTTCTCCTTTGTTGTATAACAGAACTTACCCAGTCGCTAGTTGGAACCGGAACCCTAAGACCTCCAAATCAAAAGGGAAAGAAAATATGACAGATGCAGCATATTTACCTGATTGATCTGAAATACTAGCAAAGAGCCAAGAGGATAACATCAAAGAAAGAAGTTACCCCTTCTCGTTCAAAATAGGTGGCCTTCCTTTTGTTAGCTTCTCTTACCGACACCTTAAGTGCAACTGAATCCATCATTGACGGCCAAATTGTTCTCTGATGGAGGTGATTTTGCGTTGGGCTTCTTCATCCCTGGCATTTCTAGTTATATGTAGGTTTTTGTACCACAAAATTCCTAAGACCACCATGGTTTGGGTGGACGAGTCGCTAACTAAAATAACCCACCCAGTGATTCCTCCAGAGTTGTCTCCCTCGCTCTGATAGGGATCTCGTCATCTATTCTCGTAGCAATAAGAGATGGCCTCTTTTGCACATCGCAGATGAGAGTTGAGATCGAGAGGCGTGTGAGATTCGGTTGGGAGAAACAAAACAAGACTTGGCGTGTAGAATTTGAGTCTATAAAAATAACCGAGTTTCTTGTGATTCTGCCAGACTCGGACCGAGTCTTGCCATTTTTACATTGAACGAGTCTTCAAGACTCTTGATGATGGAGGGCCGGTAGGGGTAGGGAAGAAATCCCTGAGATGCTCAGAGTTGCAAGGGAGAGGGAGAGATCGCATAAAGAAGGGGGGAAAGAAGAATCACACAACCCTCAGGCTCTTGACAAAACTCAATTCATCATTCTATTCTCTGACTTGTCTATTGATTACAGCCAATTTAAAGGAAAATAAAAGACATAAAATAGAAACTCAATTGAAATAAGAAACTATCCTAAACAAGGAAACAAATTGCAAATTGACTCTCTAAATCATATGTGTACCTAACTTGCTAAAATAAAGTGAATAAAATAAAATCAAAGACAATCTTCCTAAATGAAGTAAATTTCCAAAATCCTACTAGACCAGGGACTCAATATGGGTCTAGCTCATCTCTGGTTGGATACCCAGATGGGTAATTGGGTATAAGTCGCTCCATGGGTGCTTATCGGCATCAATTCCCCCGATGTTGAGAAAAACTCGTCCACGAGTTTTGTAGAACGGAAGAATCAACATAAATCGATTAGCATCCATCCTTGCCTGTATGAAGTCACCATCGAACCCAAGATTGAATGATATGAAATCCACGACACGAAGTTCATTGGTGAAGTAGTGACTTAGGAAAATAAAATCGATCGGTTCGCTAAAGAGATCAACCGATTTAAAATTTTTCACAGGTTGATCTTCAACTTCCAATGGTGTCATCTCATCTTCTACCGCCGGTGATTCATCTTCTGGTTCGTCTACCTGTTCTTCAACGGCTGAGATCATATAGTTGAAGGTAGAGTGTGCTATGGATTTGATTTTCGTGCAAAGTCATTGAGCCTCATCGAGCTTCTCTATTATCAATTGCATTTGTTGAAGGACATCCAATAAAAGATCTCGATCCATCGGTCAGCTTTCATTTTTTCTTTCTTCTTCTTCTTCTTCTTTTTTTTTTTTAGGGATGGCACAAGTGTAAATATAGGAAGTTCAATTTAAGTCACAAAAGGGTGTGTCATGTGTGGGGCAGGGATTTAATTGGAAATAAAGAAAAATATGGGACAAAAAGGGGGATAATGGAGGAATGGAGGGGTATTCCAAGAAATAGACAGATAATAAGCGAAAAAAAGAACAAAAGGCAAATCATGGGTTAAGGGTTGGAATACCGACCAAAATAGTTCTCCTTCTCCTTCTTGGAGATGGAACCAGGTAGAGAAGAAGGCGGGAGTTCAATTGATTGAACCAGGTATGCTCCTCTCTCTCTCTCTCTTCTTCTTCTTCTTTCTCCTCTCTTTCTTCTTCTTTTATTCTTTTCTTCTCTGCTCCTCTTCTTTTCTTTTCTTTCTTCTTGTCTTCTGTTCTCTCTTCTGCACTGCTTCTTTTTTTTTTTTTT
>NC_056565.1:19550656-19551033 GCF_013358625.1 Macadamia integrifolia
TGCCAAATGCCTTTTTTTTTTTTTTTTTTTTTTTTAATGTTTGGATCTCGCTGAACCCAGAAAGAGGCGCTGATGCTACTGGAAGGGAAAGGGAGAACAAAGTTGTTTTCTTTTCTTTTTCTTCTCGTCTTTTGCTTCTCTCTTCTTCCTCTTCTTCTTGGCTTCTGCGCTGGCCCCCTTTTTTTTTAGTCTTGCTGCTAGAGGAACCAGGGGGATCGATTCTGTTCCCTCTCTCTCTTTTCACTTGCTGATGGCGGAAGGGAAAGAGGAGGCGGTGGGGTAGGGAGGGTCTCTACTTCTCTGGACAGAATCAACCTTTCTTTCTTCTTCTTCTTCTTCTTCTTCTCCTCCCTTTTTTTTTTTTTTTTTTTTTTTTT
>NC_056565.1:19557117-19557279 GCF_013358625.1 Macadamia integrifolia
AAAAAAAAAGAAACCAAAAGACTTTTGATCTCCAGCTGCGCATACAAATCCAACTCTTGAGCCAGCAAGGAAAAAGCTAAAATGTTGGAATAGACTGAAGTACTAAGTACAGCAACATATTCATGCATAAATACATACATAAAGATTTTCACCAAAAAAAAA
>NC_056565.1:19557299-19573837 GCF_013358625.1 Macadamia integrifolia
AAAAAAAATTTTTTTTTTTTTTTTTTTTTTTTTTTTTTTTTTTTTTATGATAAAACTTCTGTTAATGAAAACAATATGGACCATCAGAAGTGGAGGAGAAAAACTAACAAAACCACAAATGTGGGATAACAAAAACTCACCTGGATTAGGAAAGAACCTTCTGCGATCATTTGGACATGCTAGAAAAAGGGCATTTTGAGGATTGAATATTGCTTGGCACACCAAGCAGAACCACTCTCTTAAAACACCAGGCCCAGTAGCTTCTTCGTTCTTGAATTCCATGAAAAGGCCACCATGCAACGCTTCAGAATCGGCATTTTTTATATACTCGAATGACTCAGCCAGTAATTGGGACCTGTCAATGAGCATCTCATGGAGTTCTTCATACTCATCCTTCACCTCAGGAAACATCATCATTGCCAAATGCCTCCTAGATTCAAAATCAGTCACATCTTTATGCTCAAGAAACCAGCGGTGGTCATCATATCGCTTTGTGTATCGAATAAGTGTATTCAGTGAACTTCGCCTTGACATCATAACAGAACGAATTTTGTCTTCAGCCCCATCATAAAGTTTAGAAATGCTATTCAGTTCCTTCAAAATAGCAAGATATTGGGACCAGACAAATTGACGGCCTTCACTTTCACAGCCTACTTTCATTGCCAAAAACCACTCCACTGTTATTAAGCATTGGTCAATCCTTTCCAGCAACTCAAGGAAAATATTGTGGAGCAATTCAATCTCACCCCCGCAGAATAAACTTTTACTATCACCCTCAAGCAAAGTAATACGCTTACCATCCCCGATCATCTGGTCTTCAATTGCTCTCCGCAAGGGCAACAAGAATGCAGAGAGATCACGGACGTCGCTTACGGATAAAATAACGCACTGGGATGATTTCATACTCAACTCTAAACCTGCAGACAGCCGGTTTGCCAACTCACGTACAAACGGGTAAAACTCGCGAATTACAACGAATGCCTTCTCGTTACCAAAGTATATGGACTCGTGTGCCACCGGCAAGTTTTCTAACAATGAACCTAGAGTGTTTCGACATGATATGTACAGTGGATCCTCGCGAGAAGTTCGGGTGAGCAACTTACAGAATTCCAGCACAATGGAAGCACAGTGAGCCTGCACAGATTTTGGGAGTGACTCGACGTTCGGGGTGAGAAAAGGCCGTATTGCACCCTCCGCACACTGTTTGTTCCCTTCAATGGGAGAAAGGAAGAGCATAACGAGAGCAGTGGGCGCACCGGCGGACTTGAAGATCTGGATATGCCCTGAGGCCATCTCATAATCGTCATTGGGAGTCATTCTCAAGAACTCCTCCACTCTGGCTTTGACGTATCTGTAAGAACGGGGTGGCTGAGGCGCCTCCTCTCTACAGAGCCGGCATATAGCGGAGACCAAATCATTGACGACCTGCCAAGTACGAGGATACTCGGTACTCCTCATCCGTCCAACGAGCTGAAGGCCAGCATCGTTCTGGATGCCGCACTCTGCAAGCGACTGTTCCCACTGCAACTGCTTGCCTCTATATATCAGACGCTGCTCGATGATGGGAATTCCAGTTATCTTGCGAATCTGTTCATGAACAGACTTGACAGAATCATCGGGACTGGCATGTATAATAATGGTATTACCACCAGAGAAGGGGCGAACGAAGAACTGCAACCTGTAAACAGAACTTCCGACCCCTGCATCCGTGGAGCAATTGCAAGAAACTGACGAAGCATCAGAAAAATCGGATTCGTTCCCTCCTCCGACACTGGTAGTGATATACCCTAACCTAGCGTCCATTCCAGCGGACGAATTGACAGCGTCAGCTTCATCTTTCTTCATCCTTCTCAATAAATCAGAGGAATCCTCCTCAGAGGCCCCATAATCATCCAACTTCCTCTTAGAAGAGATCCGATCGTGACGTTGATGAACGCAATCAATCGAATTTTCTCTGAAAGACATTGGCAAACCCAAAACAGCAGTTTTATTAAGCCACAGCGAGAGAGATTCCACCCATTCCCTTCGAAACCAATACTCCGACCCTACATGCCTGAACTAAAGAGAAAGAGGGAAAGAAGAGGATGTGAGCTTGGGGAAGCCGAAGACACTGTGAGAGAGAGAGAAAGAATTGGGGGAGGACACGGCTCTACTGATACTCGCACTAAAAACCGCGCGCTCTCCGTCGGCACATAGACTGAGCTGAGCTGTTAACCTACGCTACTTCGAATCAAGTGGGGACTGCAGAGCAACGGAAACGGCTTCCAACTTCCAATATTTTCGTCTTAAAATAATAAAACCTATAAGAGAATGACCAGCTGGAGGATGAAATTTCCATACATTTTATGAATGTTGTTCTAATCCACGGTCGTGCTGCCTCTCAATCGTTGGATAGGAATGAAAGGCAGAAGTGTAATAATATATCCCCTCTCTCATATCGAACACATGGCAATTCGCACTTAAGTTTAATGGCGTTATATGAACCACACCATAGATAGAGGATACACGTTGGAACTATGGCCTTTAGCCCTTTATCAACAAATGTTGTGGGACCATTGCAACCATAAGGTTTTCTTGACTTATTTTTCAAGGGGAGATGGATGGCAACATTGGCAAGGGACGGGCCATCATATAGGAGGGGTATGACAATCATTTCAAATGAAAAAACAGAGAGACACAATTTCCATTAGCCTCTGGCACATAAGAGGCATGCTCAACTTCCTTCTTTGCGTGAAAATCGTTTGCAGCCATTATACAGGTGTAGTGAGCATTAAGTGGCTGAAAGTTCTGTTGGAGCATGTATTTAAATGCTCTCAGCCACCGGATACTCATTGCACTTCATCGTTCATCATCACTTATTGTAGACAATTTGAACCCAATTTTTTCTCAGTTATTAAGGGATTCCATTAAAGGTTTTAGCCTTTAGGTATCAGTATTGGTCGTTTAGATGTTTTTTGCCTTAGAAAATATCATTATCGTATCATATTTTGACAATTCTACCATCTATATGCATCATATCATCAATACAGTACAGGTCAAGTATCAACATAGATATTGGTGTTGGCCAATACTGATGCCTAAAATCCTAATTCCAATGGATTAAATCTAGAATGAGTATCCTATTATCACCAAAATTGTGAAATATGAAATTATAATTTGTTTTAGTTGCCCAATTTTCATATTTCCAAAAGTAATTCAATTCAAAGGTTTAAAAAAAAAAATCAAAATAATTTAAAAATGACTTGCCATTACTAAAAAAAAAAAAAAAAAAAAAAAAAAAAAACACATTTTTTGAGTAAGTATGTGAAATGATAGGATTTTCTTATAAAAAGATTGTTATACTAATTGGACAAAAAATAAAGTTACAAATTTTTTCACCAATATTGGTTTTCAACAAGATTTTTCCAAATTTAAAATATTGATTTTTCTGATGATTTCACTGTTTTTTCAATTTTTCTACGTTGTTACAAAGTTAAGCTTGTTCAAATTAAAACCTGATACACATAAGTTATACTGATCTAAACATATGATTTACATGTCAAGTAAGTTGTCTTTTTTTTTTTTTAACCAACAAAATAATAAATACATATATATATATATATAATGTGTGCTTTCCCCTTATATTGAATTAATTCTTGAGAGACATGAATGACCATAGTTGAAAACCGATTCTTTCTAACTCAATTCATTCATTCTAAATCCTAGTAACTCAAATGAGTCAAAACTAGTTAGGGTAAATCATGTATATTTTTCAAACTACATAAAATATATGGAAGACTAGTTGAAAACCTGTTCTTTCTAACTCAATTCTTTCATTCTAAATCCTAGTAACTCAAACGAGTCAAAACTAGTTAGGGTTAATTATGTATATTTTTTAAAGTCTCATTTTTTTCATTATTTTTTCACTTCATAATGCGATTTAAACCCATAATATATTATGAAAATATATAACATACTCATCTTTGGATAGCATAATAATGCTTTGTGATTCTTATGGCCAAATTTGGAGAATCATATTTGGTGGCACATTAATTTTGAGGTGCATATTCTACATTAGTGTATGAGTCAGCATTTTAATTGCAATATCTCTTGGCCAGTTGAGTAATGGATCATCTCTATTTCTGGCTAATAGAACCCTAAAATCTCATAATTATAATCATAACCAAACATAGTTTTAATGAAATATAAATAATCATCTATGAACATATTTACCGGTAGATAAAAAAATAAAAGATGAAAAATCCTTGAGATAGATATCTTCTTTGAGGTAGCTTAATTAATCAACCTACAAAAATCTAATATGTTGGGCTTCACTTACTGGTTTTCCTTTCTTGATGCTTCACATTTGTTTTTTAGGATGCACCTTGTTGTAACCAAGGGGGAGAAATGAGATGTCATAATCTTTTTATTTATTTATTTATTTATTTATTATCTTTTGTATTATTTTCAAAGTTATTTATGTTTGGGATTGTTACGGTATGGTGATCTTCATTGCAAGACTTGGTATTCTATGTTAGATCTGCACAAAAGAGCAGACAAAGAAGAGTCGGGCTGAACCAATGGAGGACTTTCCAATGTCTAAGTCAAATTTCTTCAACAACAAATACTCAAGAGAGTCTTATTATGAAATGACCGATCCCTTTTTTTAGGATTTACCCTGATTAGTGGATGAAGAGAGGCGGTTGAGGAGAGTTCCAATTTGGCAAGTAATTCACTTTTGTTAGAAAATCTTTTGGAAGAGTCCTATTAGGTAAGTGTTACCTTATTCAGTTCAGATTCATATCTGGATAAATCTCTTAGAGACATTGTTTTCGTGAGCTCCAAGAGATAAGATTTACTGAGCTAGTGATAAGTTGAGCTAGCAGCGAGTGATCCTCGGGATAGTCTCTGCAATCGTTGGGATAGAATCGTAATCCTTGGGGAGGCGATTTAACAGGTCGATCATGTAAATGGGCAATCTAAGAGGTCGACTCGGATAAAGATGACCTGAATGTTTGTCTTGGCTGACCCGAGGAATTGGTTCGGCCAAGAGATGACTTGAGGGGTCGGAAGGAGGAGTATAGAATATGTCGATTGAGGCATCGAGGCTCGTCAGGTTTTTTCTGAGTTGCTCAATGTCATGAATCATGAATGAGACACATTTCAGACAAAAGTTAGTAGAAAATTATGATTGATTTTGTCAGTAAAGTAAACCTTTTTATAAGGTCCCATCCATACATGACATCTACTATTATATGAATGTCAATGCACGTGTACCACCTACTACCACAGTTGAGAATTCAGAGTACTGAGACAAACCAACCAGCTGCAACTTAGCAGAGCAGATCCTTCTCACGGATTCCCTACTCCATGTGTTATTGTATATACGTACACCTTCAATGAGACACTGTGGCCTGTGGGATATCAAGACTGAGAAAGAGAAACCAACCAAAAACAGTAATTAATTAGGTAAAGGAAGATAATGGTTGCTACCCTCTCCCCCTTCTCACCCTCTCACCCTCTCACCCACTCCCTTCTAAATTTTGAAATAAGAAGCTATTTATGGTGTAAGTCTGTAAGACAGAGGCACTGAAAGCAATGAAAATATTACTGTTAAGGGTAAATTCTGAGATCCACACGACCCAACCCATTCCTCTCTTACCTGCACATATAAAGAAGATGAGTTGATATTCTGAAATTTCTATTTAAGTTCTTCACCTGTATCTTCTTGATTAGTCATGAGAAATGGATTTCTTCAACACTAGTACTTTGCTTACTTTTCAATCTTTTCAACTATCAAATCAGACCGTTCATCTGATACTATGGCTCCCTGTACTGCTCTAGTATTCAAAAGTTTCCTTTCCTCACTCTTTCTTCCACAGTAGAGCAAGTCCCAGCAGAAGGAAGATTGCTTCTTGGTTCAACTTCTTCTTCTTCTTCTTTGTATAGTTGGGGCTTGGAGGCCTTGAGCAAGTCGGGAAAGATGTATGGGTCAGCTTCTATTTTTCCACAGCTTTCTTGAACTTAAGACATCATAGGCTAAGTTGTCTGCAGTTGTTGATGACCAGAAGCTTGCATTAGGATCAAGAAAGCTGTGAAAAAAAATGAGTTGATGCAAACCCTAGATCTGTTGCTTCACAATTTCAGTGTTTCTTGCTTTAAGCCTCTTAAAAGGATACCAGAAAGGATAGGTTGATGCAAACCCAATATCTGCTGCTTGTGGTTTCAAAATCAAGAAGGTAAGCAGATTTCAACCCTTTGTCTCCATATATGTATATTTTATGTTGCCATGCACACTGTTCTCAAATTTGACACATTTCAAGCTGGTTCGGTCTTCATAAGTTAGTTTTTGCACTTGTTGCTCAGATTAAGGTTGTGTTTGGTATGTATTCTTGGATTAAATTATTGGTCCATAGCACATTTTAAAACCCGACTCTTCTCAATTTCTTACTTCAGAATGAGTTCTGGACCCATAATCTATTCCAATAATTTTACACAAATCAACAAAGTTAGGTTATTGTAAGGTTCAGGTTTCATTTATATTGATTTATACTGAGCATGGAGCAAACCGATGGCTTTTAGTCTAAAACCGAAACCAAACTGAATTGAATGAAATTTCACTTTCTAATATGCAAAAACCCCTTTTTTTTTTTGGTTCGATTAACAGTACTCAAACATAACATTACTCTAAGGAGATAGAATGTAGCCAACATCATGAAGCACATGGGAGATTTAATTTAATTTTTTATTTAAGAATAGATTTTATTAAGAAAATCTTTCCCAAAAACAATGGCTATAAACTTTCATTACAAAGGAGTATAGGATAGCACATAAAACTCGAAAAAAGCCTACTCCAAACTACTTTAGGTTTGATTTCACAAATTCGCTTCCAGCAAAGTCCACTTTAGTTGGGACGAAATCCTCTAAACCACCAACATATCAAATAATATTATTACTAAATATAGTAAGAAATTTAAATAGATTATATAATCATGTTGGATAATAATTACAAAAGATTCTTTTTTAAATTCAAAATTTTACATTTCCTTGTCTTTTAATTTCTCTTACAACCAAATGGAGCAAAATGGAAAAAAGAATAAACTTTCTTACTATTCTTCAACCAGGGGAGAATAATAAGAAAAATATGATGCAAAGATCGATAATCTCTTCATCCACCATAATGTGACCCCTAAGACTAGACTATTGGGCAGCTAAGTTTTATTGTTCATTCTCGAATTCAAAATCACCTTTCCCCAATCCAATCCAATCCAGTCCTAAGGTTAGATGCCATCGCTCATGTTTTCTCTTCACCGTGGGTAAAGGGAAACTCGATCCCAAGATTAAATGTAAAATGGTGCAAAAGTGACAATAGATGAGGAGTATAGCTACTGTACTCCTATTTTTTGTCATATGGCATGGTAATTGGATAAACAAAAACCATTGAATGATAAGGGACACCATGGATATATTGGTTAGGACTCACGAGTCATGTTTGGAACTATAATTCAATTGTATGACCCATTTTGTATTGCACTTGTTTGAAGCTATAATTCAATTCTATGAAAATTGAATTGCATTATTCTAACTATTTTTGCCTATTGTTTTTCATCCAAATCTCCTCTCATTATTTATGGATCCAATTCATGGTGTCAATTCTGAACCTAGACTAATAAACTCTATTGATACCCAATTTTAAAATCAATCGAAGATCTTTATCCTCATATTTTATATCTTCTTGTATCTTTTTATCTCGCTCTCATTTCTCATTATTCTATAATTTTTTTTATGAACTTAATCTAAATTGTCTGCAATGAGCATCCAAACACGATTTTGACGCTTTTCACACTCTTGCAATGTCAGAATTTCTAGATTTTCAGCACTAATTCCAGTGAGTGTATGGAGGGAATGTGATGGAGTTACAAGGGATTTTTTTTTTTTTTTTTCAATTAAAACCAGCATACAATTTAAGCCATAAATTAGAGGTGATAAATGAGATCTCTGCTGAAGTACCACTCGACAGTCGACACTGCCCACTCACTCAAGTGTCCAAACTCAGACAGCAAAACACTTATTTGAATAGAGAATTGCAGTGGAAGATGGCTTCTCTGACCGTGACCGCTGCAAGAACGCCTATTCAACCAGACAGAAATGAAGTCTATGTAGCTTCGATGCCTCTCAGAGCTGCAAAGGGCCCTGCGCAGTTGCTTATGTCTGCGGCTTACTCTCTCAATCTCAGGGATTTACAGCACTATTTGGTCATCATCAGACCCATTTCACCTTCTCAACCTCAGGTTCGGCCGTTGCTCTCTTTCATCATCCTTCGCGGATTTGCTTTCCCTTCATTTGCCTTCTGATCGGATGTAGGTTTTGGAACCATGATAAGTCTGTAAATTTCTCTCATTTGAAGTTCTCTGCCTTAATATGTAATATTCATGGATCAAGTTCAGTCCAGCAATAATTGGGTCGACATGGTAACCAAAAAAATAAACTTAAAAACAGATAAGGTTTCCCTAGGAATCGAATTTTGTTGTCCTTAACCTTTTGGCAATTGTCTTTCCTCTTTCTATTCTTAATTTTTTTTCCCTTTTAAACTGAACATCCGATGAAGGGTACACCAAGCTGGTTCACATTGATTATTGCCACTTACATTTACAAAAGTGTGTACCTGTTTACACAGCTGAATATTCTGTAGATCTTCATTGAATGACCTCTATTTCTACTAATATACTAATAGCATAAGGGGAACTGTTCCTTTTTTTTTTTTGTAGGCCTTTGTTTTTGATTTTCAACCTCAAGATCCCGAGAATATATATGTAGCTCTTGCAGCCCTATCTGGTAGAGGAGTACCAGGTGAACCTATTATGTTTCTTCCAACTTTCGTACTATTTCCTAATCCACAGTATCTATTGATCCAGTGGAGGCGCATAAGATTATTATGAAACTGAGCCTTTTCGTTCTTCTGCTATATTGAGTGGCATAATTTCACAAACCAACTTAGAACCAGTAAATCAACTTTGGCTTGTATTGTTGAACATCTGATGACTATGAGAACACTGACCAATACAAGGTCCAATTATAGTCCCTTCAAAATTTTCCTGGGAGATCATTTCTGATAAGTATAAAACTCTTCTATGTCCAGCCGAAAATTTGAAAAATATTCTATCTTAGATCTGTGAATATATTAGGTTTTGAATTATGTTTTGGCTCTGTCATCAACTTTTTGACCTGACATACTTGACCTAAGTCCTGGTGAGATTAATTACCAGATCCTGCAACCTGTTTCTGTCAAACCAGACATGTAGAATGCATCTTGTGTGATCTTTACTAATAATATGCTCACAATGCCATGAAAACTATTGCAAACCATGGGCTTATACACACACTTTATTTATTTCTTTACATGGTCTTACTCGGTCTTGTAGTTTCAAGTTTTATGCTCAAGCTAATTTTCATGAAATAGACAGCAAAATCCATTTCTTGTTGAAGAAATTGTCACTTTGACATGACTCAATTTGGTTTTGAATGATCCATTTTCCAACTTTGATGTATTTCCTGTGGTGGGGATATTTCAAATCCTAATGTAAAGAATCACTATTTATGATTAGGATAACCAAGAGTAATTAGTAGTGTAAGAAGTCTCTCACCTTATGCCAATTTGAATTTCTTTAGTTGGTGGAGAAAATTTTGTACCATAGTTGTACTTGATGCGCTGATTTCCAGTTAGTGCAGACATTGATTGTGAGTAGGAAAATCCGTTTTATTGTATACCTGTGAACCCTTCTTATCAGATCGGACTTTCGAGATTGAGATTTACATGGGATCAAAGCAGTTCCGCCTTCCTTTCCATCAACGTGTGCTATGGTTCTTCCCTTTCCATCCACGACGTGGTTCCGGTCCACCTACACGTGAGGGGGAATGTTAATCCCACATCAATTGTGATTGGGATTTGGGAAAATACCTTTTCTCACGCCTTTTATCAAATCGGTCTTCGAGATGGAGATTTACAAAAACATCTAGGGGAGCCCAAGGTCAGCCACCTAGAGGAACCCCAAATTTGACTGGGCCCATAGAATAAAAAGTTCCTTGAGAATAGCCCAATGGGATCAGAGATACCATGTGGTACAATGCCATATTGATGCCTGTATCCAAAGTAAAATGGTAAATAGCCCATATACAATCATACCACTTCTCTGTGTACTTAGTGCCTAACATGCACATTGATGGTATCATTTGTGGACTGAGACTCAGATCTTTCTTATGATTGCTAATTTGGATCGTGGTTTTGTTTTCTGGTAGTAAGGATTTTTTTACCTCATTTTAAATTCTCTTTTCAATTCTCCCTCTTGTGCATCAGCAGCATCCAAAACCTTATCCCAACTTAACAGATCTATATGTAACCAACAAATGAAGCTTTCTTTCTTCCCATTATGGGTGTTTTTTTATTATTATGCATTCTATATAATGCCGGAACTTTGTGGATAGCAAATTTTCATGGTCTGAAGAGCTTTGTGCATGACACTCAATTTGCATTTCTTTATTCTCGATTACTTACAGAGTTCTTATAAATATAATTTGCATTTGAAAATTGTATATTTCTAATGGATGTTAGAAGTTTTTCAGTGGAAGGTTGAAGCTTAAATTTTCAAAGTGCTGACATTTTCTGAAAATATTAAATCAGTTAACTTGATTCAAATCCTATTTATTGTGCTGTCATACGAATGTTTCTGTGTTATCAAACAAATTCTATTGAATGTTTGGTTTTCTTGATACGTGTCTCAGAATTATTAGTTTATTAGGAACTGTTCTTGTGAGAAAGCTGACAAAGCTACCCAAAACAAAGTGCTGGTTCATTGGGTTTTCCTACGGGGATAGTATACAGAAAGCTAACAAATTCAATGAAATCTGGCAAACTGAGCTGAGCATCGGTCAACATGATTGTCGTGATTACACAAATGGTAATTATCATTCCCTTTGAAATCGTACTTTGCTGGATTAGTTTTGTAATGTGAGACATTGTTTTTTTTTTTGGCTCTCCAATCTTACTTTCCTATTGTTCTGAAGGTTTGGTTGAGAACCTTACAGGTGAGGAACAAGTGTTGAAGCGTCTAAGAGGAAGCCTGGCTGATTGAGAGTTTGTGCATGCAGTTCATTGTCTGTGTTCACCAGGAACATATACTGTATCTATTGCCAGAATCAGTGTACATATCTATGCATCTGATGATACAAAAGCACTCTTCAATGTATATCTTTTTTGCAGTAGTTCTCAATTATGGGAAAATTTGTTCTTTGTCACAGGAAAATGTTATCTTATGATGAGCAATTCATGTTTCCCAGTTACAATAAAAGAAGGTAGTATCATTATCTGATTGTTTACAACTGGTATCACTAACTCTCTGTTCTTTTCGGTTTCCACTTCTTCCTTTTTTTTTCAAATAATTTTCTGATTGATATGTAGACAATGTTGTTTATAGTGGGAGTACACCTTTTTCCTCAGAATCAACTACCATGTAGGAAAATGTTTTTGCCACATTCAGTTTCGTAAGGGAAAGAAAGCACTCATTGTCTTCCTACCACCTATTTCTTGTCAAGTTAGACCCTAGGACTATTTTCCCTCTTCAAGCTTGAATATGTGTAGCTACTGCACAAAGGTTTGATACAATAATAGATGTGTCCTGCTTAATTTATCTTCCATTCCCAAAGTATTGCCATATGATATATCGGAAGATGATATTCTACAGATCATGTGTATCATTATAAGAGCTTCTATATATTGTCAGATAGTGAAATATAATATTTTCAGGCACAAGGATTCAACTTGCATTATTTTCCATAGCTACGTTGGATTGGATGTAATTCACTGAATTTTTTTTTTCCTGCTGGGGACAGGGGAGGGTAGGGATGGAGGAGGCAATCTGACATCATGGTCCATTGGTTCCCTGCGTAGGAGTTGATGGATAGCTGAAACTAAACACCAATGAGTCAGTAATCAATAATTCTAGCAGTGAGAAGTGGACTTTTCTGGAAGGGTAGATTTATGGCCAGATTTTCAAGATATCTTTGTTCATCACAACAGAGGTGCTGCAACTCCAAGCCACCATACATGACTGTAGATCATGCACCATCATGATCACCGAAAGCAACTCAACCTTCGCTATAAAATCTGTGAGTTCCTGTCAAAACTAAATTTGAGTGACTACAAGCAATTAGAGGAGAGCTCTTGAAGAAGTAATTATGGTCATACTCAAGTATGGGAAGAGATGCTTCTGATCAAAGCCAAGAAACAAATTGTTAAGGCTATGTCATGAAACCTATTTGACCATCTATCTTAATTGATAGTTCGTTCCTTTTTGAAAGAATGCAAAGTTATGAAGGTGCCAGCTAGTGCAGCTGGTAAGGACTATGACCCGTTTTGTCAACGTGTCCTGGGATTGAATATTGCCTTCACCCTGTTGGGAGAGGGGGAATTGGGTTGAGACGTTGGAAGCGGGTGCACTAACTCCCTCACATGAATCTATTTGAGCATCATGCAATTGGTACCAAGCCCATGTTAACTTAGTGGAGGGACCAAGATTGTCTACTGATAGCATAAAAGAGAAAGATCCTTAACCTTTTATCACTTCGTTACCTCCAGAAATGATTTCTATTGAAGAATGAACCATCTCAGATAGAGAAACATAGTGGAGTACATAAAGAACCTCGTTGTTCAAATTTCTGTGCTGTAGCTTCTAGGTCCCCACTGTTTTGCCATGGATGTGCATCCATACTTGTACTGAAGTCACAAGCCCCAAGGGACACCAGACTTCCTGCATGACCTTAGACTTCCATTTTTCAGTCCATCATTCCTAGGATTATATGAGTGAAAAACTGTCCTCACTTTGAAGTAACAAATATCTCCCAATGCTCCCAGAAGCCTATGACTCTAATATGTCCATTGTTTGACCATCCACTCCTCCCTTCAGGGGCTTCTATACTGATACGTCAAATTCTACCTCCACCCTGGGGGGGATGGAGTTGGGGTGAGAAGTATGTGGGCGTGCTGTGCTACTATACACACAAACCAGAAAAAAAAAAAAAAAGAAAAAGAAAAAGATAATCATCATAAAAGAGTACCAAGCTTATGTTAACTCAGTGAAGAGACCAAGATTTTCTACTAATATAAAAAAAGAGAGATCCTTGAACTTCTCCCAAAATGATTCTACTGAAGAATAAACAATCTCAGATAGAGAAACATTAGCGGAGTACATAAAGAACCTCATTGTTCCAATTTCTGTGCTGTAGCTTCTAGGTTGCAACTGTCTTGCACTGCATTTACATCTATCTTTGCAGTTAAGTCATAAGCCTTGAGGGACACCAGACTTCCTGTATGTCCATAGACTTCTGATCTTGCTATGTCATGTGGAAGAACCGAGACATGGACATACCTGAGTGCATCAGTCCTAGGATTAAATGAGAAAAAACTATCCTCACTTGAAGTGAGCAATATCTCCCCATGCTCCCAGAAGCCTATGACTCTAATATGTCCATTATTCGACCTCCCACTCCACCCTTCGGGTGCTTTTATACTGATACAATATTCTCTGAGCCAGCACCTCTTGTTGTAATCCTTCAATACCCATATCAAAATGTGTTTATCTGATGAAGAATCAACTAGAGACAAAGACCCACCCAAGTCAACCAGTGCCAACATATCATGATTTTTCAATCCAATGTCAGGATGGGGCATCACACTAAATTCCTCTCTTGCAATGTTGAATGATAAGATCACATGCTCTGTTTTGTTGGGATGTAGTTCAGAATTGATCATCCAGTGCAAGGAACCCTCTGCAAATACAGGTTTTCCAGTGACTGCATAAGGAGGTGTGCTGCGGACGTCTCTCCAAGACTTGCTACGCAAAGTGTATATCTCGGCGCCAAAGCTGTATTGGTCATTGATCCCATCAAAAGCATGATAGAATATTCTTACTACTTTGTATTCTTTGGTTGAAGGATAATAGCCTAATCCATATTTCTGTCCCACAGGTACTGGTGATATCGTAGTTATCGGTGGTAGAGTTAAAACGTCGCCTCTGAGAGGATTACATATGAAGACAAGCTCCCGACCATCGTGTCTAGAAGAAAGCAGCCCATCACCATGTCTGGCGAAACAAAGCAAGCCATTGCAGGAACACCATGGACCATACTTGCGAGAATTCAAAATCTGCATAGTTGCATTATGACTTGTCCTGAGAGTCCCTCTGTCTTCTTTAAGCAAATACAGACTTGTTATACTTGCCTTACCAGTGGGACATGCAACGAGAAGAAGGCTGGGTTCTTCGGAGCCTTGTCGAAGGTGCATGCTTGCGAGACATTGGCTGTCGACTAGGTTGCACCAGAGTTTAGATACACATCTAGATTGGATAAGAAGCTTCACAGGTAGTCTTGAAAGGATGTTGAGGATGAGGTCTTGTGGGAAGTCCTCCATGCTCCTCCGGTGCTCCTATATGTTGCTTAGTATGGTATTTTGGTTGGTTAATAAAGACCCAGCTCTTACTCTTCGATGTGTTAGGTTAAATGGTTACCAAAACGCAAAGGAAAGAAAAGGTTTGGTTAAGAAGAAGGTAACGTGATGGCAAGGGTGGTTGGTTGGTCGTCTTCCATTCTTCCAGGTAAGATTCAGGGTTTTTAGAAGAAGGTAGTTTGGCTTATGAGACTTTGGTGGAATTGCAGAAGATTGATTTCCTATTTGGCTTTGATTTCAATTCTGAAATCTAAGAAATTAAGGAATGACTTGCTTTTCATAACTTCATATTGGATATTTGTAGTTGGAGACGGAGTAGTTGGTTGGTGTTTGGTAGGTGGATTAAATTAATCTAATTAAACCACTCTTAAGACTGTTCAGTCCTCATTCTTGAAATACAACAAACAAACGGCCCACGGATCGGCCATGCCCCATTAGTCATTACAGTCCCAAACTCCCAATTCGGAAGTTAACCAAAAAACATATGCTAGTCTGAATTACTGAACTAGCCCTAGATGCCTCTTGTGCTCACGTGGTTGATGTGTAATGACACTGCCTACCTTATGAGACGCGAGGTTCTAAAAAAAGAAATGGAACGGTCAGTTCGGCTGGATCGCAATGGTATCGGCTTTGATAGACCCTTGATCTTGATTTTTTTGATTTCGATCCACATATATGGTTCAAGGGTAAAATTATAAAAATAAATTGATTTAAAAAAAAAAAAAAACTTCCACTTTCAACGTCAGCCGACTCAGCCCTGAAAGAACAAGGTTCCACAAACCAGATACTTTACAGCACCAAGGTAAATAGAGAAAGATGGCAATATGTAACCAGAACTAGCGACCAAACATAAAATTTGTGTAAGATAACTAAGAAGCGCAAACATCACCCTAATGAATAATGACAACAATAGTCACTGTCAATATTTGTATCTCATCTTTGACAGTAAGAATACTTCAACCAGAGGTTTGAAATATTCAGCTATGATGCATGCAGCATTGTACACACCAAAAGAAAAAATAGTCCCCTACTTTTGTATTGACATTTTCAAGGTGTTTCAACATAAGACTAAAGTCAAGTGAGTTGTATTATGTCCAAAGCCATACAAAACTTAAAGGAACCATTAACAACAATATTCAAGTATAGTCAACATATTATGTATTGCAAAAGAAGGGATACATATAATACAATTTATAATCCCATGTCTTGTCATCCAATTTCTCAATTAGTTCATTACTAGCCTTCCACTTTCAACACCAGCCCTGAGAGAACAAGGTTCTACAAATGAGATGCTTTACATCATCAAGGTAAATGGAGAAGGATAGAGATATTAATACTCCTACCACAATATAATCCTAAAATTGTTTATAGATTGAGGTTCTAAGGAAAAATGAAACACAGTATTAAATCATTTATTTCACATTAAGAAGGAATAAGAAACAATGACCAGAACTATCCAAAAAAAAAAAAAAAAAAAGGACCAGTGGCTAGACAAAAAATTTGTGTATTAAGAACTGCAAATATCACCCTACTGAATAATATTACAGCTATAATCATTTTCGGAATTTGTATCTCATCTCTGTTTATAAGTATAGTTGATCATCACATCCGTACCCACTTGACGATTAACTCAAACATACCAATAGTCTAAGCAGATAAAATGTAGCCAACAACATGAATCACATAGGAGATTTAGTGTCATTTTAATTTAAGAACACATTCTATTAAGAAAAACATTCCCAAAATAGTACGGCAAACTTCCATTACAGGGAGTATAGGACAACACATAAAACTTAAAATAAGCCAACTCCAAATTACTTAAGGTTTGAATTCACAAATTTGGATTCTTAAAAACAATGGCGATAAACTTCCATTACAAAGGAGCATAGGCCAATACCTAAAACTCAAAATAAGCCTCCTCCAACTTACTTCAGGTTTGGTTTCACAAATTCTCTTCCATTAAAAAGGAGTATATAAGACAGCACACAAAATTCTAAACTAGTTTAGGTTTGGTTTCACAAATTCTCTTCATGCAATCCACTCTAATTAGGGAAAAATCTTA
>NC_056565.1:19575436-19611790 GCF_013358625.1 Macadamia integrifolia
GATAATTTCCTGTATATATTTGATATTCAAACTTTATTCTTTTTGTGTATATATATCATGCCTTCGGGCCCAAATGTATATAATTATGGTATCGCCATTTGGGTATCAGGTATATGGAAATTATTACAGGTAAAACTTAGTCTTTCGCTGATTTGATGAGTTGATGTTAGTGTGTGTATGCTGTGGTGGAATACAGTGTCTGATGATCCTGGCAGGTTTGGGTTAACCGGTGTTAACTCAGTCACCGCTCCGATTCAGTGTGAACGGGGTGTGACATGTACTCTCCTCCATTATCTGTTCTCAAGTATTTAATTTTCTTTCCTGTCTTCCTTTCTACCTCAGCCTTCCATTCCTTAAATTTAGTGAACACTTCACTTTTATGCTTCATGAAGTAGATCCAGACTTTCCTTGAGTAATCATCAACAAAGGTCACGAAGTATTCTGCCCCACCTTTAGATTTTGTTGTTGAAGGACCCCATACATCACTGTGTACATAATCAAGCACCCCTTTACTCTTATTTTTTGCAGTTTTGAAACTAACCTTGCACTGTTTTCTGAACACAATACTTGCAGAAGTTCAGTTTACAAGTTTTTACTCCCTTCAACATTTTCCTTTTATGAAGCTCCATCAATCCTCTTTCTCCCATATGCTCTAACCGCATATGCCACAGATAGGTATCATCTGTATCAAATATTGCATTTGTAGTCACAGATGCTCCACCTATAACTGTGCTCCCTATGAGTCTGTATAGGTTTCCTGCTAGCTGTCCCTTCATGACAACCATTATACCCTTAATAACTTTGAGAACTCCACCTTCTGCTATGTACTTGCAGCCATTTGAGTCAAGTGCCCCCAAAGATATTAAGTTTTTCCTTAATTCTGGTACATGTCTCACATCTGCTAAGGTTCTTACTATCCCATCAAACATCTTGATTTTGATAGTGCCTATCGCAATGGTCTTGCATACGGCATCATTCCCCATTAGGACAGACCCATCATTATATGGTTGATATGTATCAAACCAATCCTTATGTGGACACATGTGATATGAACATCCAGAATCTAAAATCCAAGAATCAGAAGGTTGATTCTTACCTGATGATATAGAGAGTACATCTCCATCATCTCCATATGAACTGTCAGCCACGCTAGCTTCCTCA
The DNA here is from genome assembly GCF_013358625.1 of Macadamia integrifolia. Taxonomy (NCBI): domain Eukaryota; kingdom Viridiplantae; phylum Streptophyta; class Magnoliopsida; order Proteales; family Proteaceae; genus Macadamia; species Macadamia integrifolia. The sequence goes on from NC_056565.1 coordinate 19,576,598, forward strand.
GATGCCTTATCTACACCTTTCTTCTTTAAGTCCGCCTTCCTCTTCAAGCACTCTCTCTTCAGATGACCTTCATTCTTGCAATAGTAACAAGAGACCTTTGTCTTTGCCCCTTTTGATTTTGATCGACTCTTCCCAGATCCCTTCTGATTTGATCTTCCTCTTTCCTGCTCCTTGTCACCTCTGAAAAAACCTTCTCCTTGAGATTTCGTACTACTAGCCTTCTTCCTTGTTTCATTGGACATGAGGGTAGCTGCGACTTCATCCATCTCAAGGGTCTCCTTTCCGTACAAGAGAGTCGTTACTAGGTGATCATATGATTCTAGGAGCGACGACAGCAATAGTAACGCCTTGTCTTCATCCTCGATCTTAACCTCTAGGTTTGCAAGTTTACTTACGATCTGATTGAACATGTTAAGGTGCTCTAATAGATCCGTACCTTCCTCCATCTATAGAGAATACAATTGCTTCTTCACGAACAACTTGTTAGTTAAGGACTTCGTCATGTAGATGCTTTCAAGTTTCACCCATAACTGTGGTGCAAATTCGATACCCACAACATATTGTAGGGCATCATCAGAAAGATTTAATCGAATAGCACTTACTGCCTTTTCCTCTATCTCTTCCCAATCTTTGTCAATAATTTTTGCAGGTTTCTTCGACTTCCCCAACAATGTTTTCGCCAAACCTTGCTGTATCAGAAGATCCTTCATCCTTTGACGTCAGAGGGTGAAATTGTTCTTCCCATTAAACCTCTCGATGTCATACTTGACATTTGATCCCTTCCCCGCCATCGTGATAGTAAACCCTAGAAAACGAAAACCTAGAGCTCTGATACCAATTTGTAGAAACGCAACCCTAAAACGATGCAGAAGATAATGGAAAAACAAAACAAACAATACACACGGATTTTATGAGGTTCGGCAAGGTTGCCTACGTCCCTGGTGAGATGAGATCCTGCTTCACTATCAATGGAGAATAGGGTTATAACGCTCGTCCTCACACAAATCTCAGTATTGCTTGCATTACAGAGAAAGAAACCCTCGCTACAAATATATAGCGAAAAAACCCTGATTCGGATTAAACTACAATTGCCTTCAAATAAAAAAATTCGAGCGGGACCGCCGTCCTGCCTGTCTAGGTGCTGCACCAGTACTCCCTGGATTAAACTGCGACGGAATACAAGATATCATACACCAACATGTCTAGGAATGCCTAGATTTATTCTTTCATCATCATTCTCTTTATTATTTAGTACGGAAAGTGTTTCTTATGGGGGAGTTTGTCCCCTATGTCTACGTAGGAGTCAATGGTAGAGTGAGCAGAAGCATCATGTAGTCGATCATTATGGCTTTTCATAAGAGATGGGGTGGTTATTTCAACCCCCCATGTGTCTAAACGCAACCTCCACACATTCCCACAGAAACCATGTTTCCTATTTCTTAACATATACTTGGCTCTTTGCCTAAAAATATATATATACTTGGCTGACTAATGAAAGAAAAAAAAAACTTTTGTAGGGAGAAACACACAAACTAGAAGGCAACACTAGATGTTGGAGGAAAGCACATAAATTACCAGAGTTGGTCAGCAATTTTTGGAGTTATAATGGGGATAATAGAGGTAGGTGATCCTCCTCTTTGTTTGTGTTCAGCTGCCATGAATAATTAGGCATTACAGCTACAAATCACTCCATATCTCTTTATGTACTTCCAACCCAATCCTTTTGGTATATTTTTTAAACATTAATCATGGCTAAATCCCCTAATTAATCAGGTAGTTTTGCATGGTTTAATTACACTTCACATATAATAAACAAAGACATATTTTATGAAGTTGACAATCCATCCCTATCATCTGCATTAGATTCCAGAAGAAATTAATCTGTTCAGTCTCAACTTGCAAATTAAATTCTGGCCCTTGTTGGGATTGAGACATTGAATCCAATCTCAGTAGATAAGAATAGGCAACAGGGAAGTCATTAATAAATGGATAATGAAATTGGTTACGTGCATTATGACTCTTCACAGTAAGGGAATAAACCTCGTACACTGGGTACACCCCTTTAACATAAGTATAGATCACCATATTTAAAAGCAAGTGGAACCAACTCAGGTCCAGCTACTAAGATGCTAAACTTATGCTTATTGATCAGTCCAAGAACCACCCGTGACTGCTACAGTTGACTTAGTTATAATACTCAGATCCTTCATCAAATAATTGATCTGAAGCTCTGAGAATCTGTGGACAGGGAAGATGATAAAGAAAAGAGAAACAACAAGACAGTACTTCAAAGACAAGAATTGGGGTTTTCAGCTTTTTTCTAATCTTCCCCTACTCCACTCCACTCCACATGTACTGAAATAGATGATTTCAGGTCCTGAAAGAGATAAGACCAACCCATGTTGCACCATTTTGGGAAGTTTTTTGATGCCAAAAAGGCATCAGATGAGAGACTTAGTCAATTCATGTTGAAATATTAGTACTGAAGGGTCGTGATTCTGACTCATAATCGTGTGGACGACCACCCACTGACCTTTGGTTGTGAATTGTTTTCAACTCTTTGGTTTCCTGAGGTCAAAAGATAGCAAGAATGCCAACTGTTTGTTTTTTTGATTTCTTGGGCTAGACAAGGACCCACTAGGGGGTTAGACAGGACCCATTTATTATAACTATTAATCTATTAATATTATATTTTAAGAAGGCACTCGGCAAAAGGGTTGAACCATGACATTCTTTGCATTTGCACTAGAGCCCAATTTCCTAATTGTTTGCCATTGAGCTAGAAGGTCATACCTTTCTAATTGTTTGATTAAATGCTCCAGGTAAAACTCTTGTATTGGACTCTGTTATTATGTTGTCGTAAAATGTAAATTCGATTTTCTTTATCGTCTTCCTTATCACATGATGGGATATCAAGATTTTTTTTTTTTTTTTGGAATAATTTCAGTGTTTTGTTTTGGAAGTCACAAGATAGATCAGAATCGTCCACTTTCATAGTTTTTCTTATCTAAATCATATATTCATATGGTGGAGAGATAGGCACACCGCTCATGTGTTGTAAGCTAGCGGTTAGTGTCCACGAGATGCAACATGGGGTATCATTCAAGAGTGGTAAGGGGTCATTTCAAAGAAGGAGGGGGGGGGCAGGAGGGGAGGAGGGGAGGGGAGGGGGAGGGGGGCGGGGGTGGGATGGGAGAAAGAGAGACAATTGGCACTAGCTAACGATACACCGACGTTGTGCCTAACCTTTCTATATTCTTATTTAGAATTGAGATATTGTACATTGCACAATAATGATTGAAATAATTCTACATAGGAAGAAAGAACACTACTTGCTAGTGTGTGTTTATGCATAGACAAAGGATGTGCATAAGGACTGTGATGCCACTCGATGAAGTTTCTCGTAAGCATTCTCCCATTTGTCACACTCGTTGGCATATGCCTGCGCCTAGAGGTAGCGTTTTCTTGCCCTTGTACAATGCATGGACTCAAATGAGATGCTTGCCAATACATGAAAGGTATTTGATTGAATTAGATTTTGAAATTTGACACATGAATATTATAGATTATGTCCTCTCTATTCTATCCAATGGTTAGAATAGACACATCACCCGTCCACGTACCATTGCAGAATGTGTTCTGTAAAATTAACACACATAATAATAATAATTTGGTATATATATATATATATATAAAATAAGAATCAACTGAGAAATCATTCTGTTGATTTCTAATATGCATCAACTAGTCAATATGACAGGCTTCATTTCTATGGAATTCTTCAGTTGTGGTAAGAAAAAATGTCACGGATTACTCTTCTCCACGTCAGCTCACTCTGTTGTTAGTTAGTTACAGATTCCTTTCTTGTATTGTTAGTTATAACTAAATATTTTTACAGAGCAATTAGCTTCTTGATCCTGTAGTCATCCATTGTAATTTGCCTATAAATAGGCTTTGCTTGATTAAATGAAAACCGACTGGAATTTACAATTTCTTTCCCAAAACCTCTTCTTCACAAAAGATTCACAAACTATGAAGAAATGGATTGCAAGTAGAGTCCAGATCACAAGAATGCATCATATTTAGAGGATGTGGGTGTTAGAACTTGAAATCTTTTCAATACCCTCAAGTCCTTTTTTCTTTCTTTTTAAAACATTTGTTTTCAGTGGGTTAATCTTTCAAACGCCCAATTGATTACTGTTTTCTCAACCATCCGATTGTTTGAGGATCACAGCAAAGTGGTTGCTCGAAGTTGATTGACAATTGCAAAAGAAAAGAAGAGAGAGAGAGAGAGAGAGAGAGAGATTCTATCTTAATTATCAATTCAGAGGTTTTGGGTAGAGCTGGGACCTCTCTCCAGAGTTCAATGGAACTGTAGTGTTATGAGGAGAAACGTCATTGCATTTCCATTGAGGACTCACAGTGAAATCTCAATGAGAGAGAGAGAGAGAGAGAGAGAGAGAGAGAGAGAGAGCTTGTTTCAATGTGGTAATCCATTATGGAATAATACTCAAGAGCGGCCGGGCCAGGAGAAGTGGAGAACATTTAAAATGTGCTCAGCAATGGGAATTTCCTATTGATTACCTTTTTCTCACATCCAAATCACGTTGATGACAATGAAAAGAGAGAACCTCAGTCAAGTCTCCCACTACCCTTGGGAGTCGAAGGACTATGGTTTCATAGTTTACATGTCAATAGGTTAGTTGATTTCAGCTGCTTTGGAAATTCCTGTGTTTGGACATGGTGCTTTTTGAGTTCTAAGCACCCAAAAAAAAATAATAATAAAAAAATCAATCAATCGAATCTGCAATTGGTTTATTAGTCATCTATGCTGAAAGTAGGAAATTCTCTTATTAGATGATTCAATGACTGGATTAAATAATGCAGAGGAGCTTTTTTAGTATTCTACTTTGCTGATGTATTCATCACAATTAAAACTTAGAAATTCTTCCACTGAAAGCCAACATGATTGGTAATGGTATATATGTAATCGATTGTTAGGAACAGTGATGATGAAAACATATATGGCAGTCTGTGATTCTATGGCGGTGACTCTGGGGATTTATATTTCTTCACAAGACTGGTCTTATTTGCAACAGTAATTGGTTTTGATTTGCTAAAAGCTTTTTCATTGCTTTAGAGAGGCTAACCCTATAATAGACTATTTTGCAAGTTGGCTTTAAAAATGGGATATATCCTCAATTATGCCTTCTCTTCCCTTATCCCTTCAAGATGAAATAGGTTGATCGCGCACTGAAGACCTCAATTTCGATTTTTTTTTTCCCCTCCCATTGTTGAAAGCGGTGGGGTGTAGTTCTTGCCTTTTGTTGATGTTTTTGGAGATTTTGATTTCTCTAGTTTTATTTGTAGCTATATGTCATGGGTACCGTCACATTGTATGTGTCTTAATAAGAAGTATCAATGTCAAAATTGTTCGGAATTATCAAAGCAGCTGAAGAACAATAGCAAAAGAAAAATGAAAAAGAAATCAAAGAGAGAGAGAGAGAACAATTTCTCATGGTTCACCTTCGTCTATGACTGTGAGAGCTTCCATTACCGATGAAGAAATTACAAGCCCTCATGCCCCTTTTTATGAGATCATTTCCCATACGCATTACAAAATAGAGAAACTCTAATTCCTGAAAGTACAAAATTGCCCCTAATATACATTTCTCCAAAAAATTCCGTATCATCAATGTTGGGGAAAACTAAACAGCACTTCCTTGATTAGATTAAGATCAGGCTTCAATAATAACAAAAATAGTCTGATGCTTTCTAATAAAAATCATGGGTTGAGATTTTTCACGACGCTAGAGTGAGAAACCACATCAACAAGTGTTAATGTGGGATCCATAGCTCATTATGTCATAGGGATGGGATGGAATTCCCAATTCCACCATCCTAATGATCTTTCTCCTTAAATCTATTAAAAATTATTTTTGCAACTTCAAATTGTACCCATGAGACTCAGATCAAAGCTTCTCTCCCCACCTTTTATTTTCTTTTTAAAGGATTAGGATGGCTTCTACCATCATTAATCTATTAGTCACATGTAATGTCTCTAGCATAAACCCCAAAAATAATTAGCAGGTGGTAACTGTAAAGTGGTCACCACGTAAGCTACAAGACTTGAAAGACTTGGAAGACTTGGAAGGTGAAAACTTTTGAAAATAAGAGATTCTCATCATTTTCTCCATGCATAAATACGAGACACAATTGGGTCTTTGAAATATGGTTTACTTTTTTATGTTCATGAATCATGGAGCCAGATATTACCAAAAAGAAAAAAATCATGTAGCTAGATATGGATTATGGATCTTTGACTCTTTACGTTATTAGCTTCCCTAGATGGAACCTCTTTGCTTATTACCCAGTGAGAGAACCAAAATGAAAAAAAAAAAAAAAAAAACAGGTATAACCTCTGCTTTGTCTGCCAATTATCCATTTTAGTTGGTAATTGAGGGAGACAGAGAGAGAGAGCTTAGAAAAGACTGATCTTCCTTCCCTAGTATATACTAAGCGATGGTGGCCAGCAATGGTGGCCATTCTATAATTACTTAATGAGTTTTGATATATCATATACCCGTTGACCAATCAATGGTTGGGGGTCGCATCTCGACCTCATTAGCACTAGCACAAGCCAATCTCTTTGACTAGCAATAGGGGGTCCCGACCTCGATCCCTCCCTACACAGGAGGTCTCCACACCCTTAACCGATTTAAACCTTAACCAAGGTGGTTAACCAAGGTCAGCGGTTATTTAACCCCCAAACCCACTATGGTTAAGTTAGTCGTTACATAACCTTACCGTGGTCAGGTTTACCGTTGTGACAGCCAACCCAGGTTGAGTTAATCGTTATAGGCCCAGGCAGTTTAGCCACGACAAAGAATAATCCCTCCAATAGGATGAGGACAAGTGTGAGCATGCCAGAGACCCTTGACAAACGAGGAGGACCCATGTCACCTATATAAGGAGGACTAAGCCAGGTTTACAGAAATGACTCTCAATCGACTGAATACTCTATGGAAGAATGAGAATGTTATGACCTAATTTTGGCATCGGAGCCTCCTCCTAGAACTCCCTCTGAGCCAATTTCTAATCTATGTTGTGTAGGTTTTCGTAGCCCGAAATCAAGCAACAAGAAGTTTATTGCTTAAACTATACGATGGGTGGAAAAAATTTCAACAAAAGAACGGCAAAGTCTTTCTCTTGTTTGGATAATAGTTAGCGAAGGATGAGTAGATGAAGAAGTAAATAAAGAAAGGATCCCCTAGCCGTTAGGTATAGAGGGTCGGCCCTTTGCTTGACGACAGGGTTTGGACTTTGGAGGCTTCCATCGACCTTGAGTTTTCTTGCTTATTGTAATCATAAATATATAAAGTTGGCTTACCAAGATTGGATTCCATAATAGTGGGTTGCCCATCCCCTTTTTAAGTTTGGATTCCATGGTGGGTCGCCATTCCCCTTCACGCTGAGATCTTTGCTTACGTAGTATCCCTACCAGCTTATATACTGAGGTTGGTTGGATGCATGCATGACCCTAAAATCCTGGCTGTTCAGAAGCATTTTACCTTAATAAGTTTCCTCTCTGATCCTTACGCAAAGTCTCATGGGCTTTGGGGTCCATGTGGGGTTGCACCTTAGTGTCAAATTGGAGGTGGAACTGAAAGACCGACCAGACTGAACACTTATTCGGTTCATTTTTAATTTTTAATTTAGGCAATGTTTGGAAGCTAAGATAAAAAAAATTGAATTTGAGAAAAGAAATAAATAGATAAAAAAATCGTTGTGTAATCATGATCTATGACTTATGTACTATTTTCTTTCTTAAATTTATGTATAAAAGAAAAAAAAAAAATTGAATTCAACGAGAAAGAAACACATATGAAAATCATTGTGTAATTATAATTTTTGTCTTATTATGTCTTTTGTACTATTTTTTTTTCCTATCATACATATCAATGAAAACTCTCAATTTCATTTGAATTCTAGTCTTAAAGACCGAGTGAGACCGAGTGAAAACAACCGAATATATTGTTATAGAAAAACCCAATATCGATAGACCTATATATAAAGGACTGCTAAGAGAATGATAAAGGATCAAAATCAACCAGACTAATAGCTATTAGTTTTGACTTAGATTTCATGATCACATTTTTTTTTGGTACATATGAAAAAAATTACTTATTGGTTTGATTTATGTTTGACCCAATTAAAGCTAGAAAATCAAAAAGACCGATCAAATCGACTGTGTGACACCCTTTGCAAAGTCTTATCTGGGCTTGGGTTTACTTGGTCTTCTAGCAAGGTGGGTCGGGGTTCCTCATTATATATAAAAAGGGTTGGAGAACACCATTTGATCACATGATCATTGTGCCAAAGTGAGAATCAATTAGGGGAGACGCACATGCATCCAACTAGGGTCTAGGGTGATCTTTTCATCAACCTTGCGACTGCTTGTAAGTGTGCATGACCAAATTGGGATATTTTTCCCATAAAAATAATTTCCTATATGAAAATAGGCAAATGGTTGTGTGTACAATCACGAGCCCTTGAATGGAAGATAAGGGGTACACCATAGATCCTCATCCTTCATCCAACGGTTTTATGCATGATCATGCACTATGCACCACCTTGCCCAAAACCCACCCCACCCCCCACCCCACCCCACCCACCCCACCCCACCAAAAAAATTTTAAGCTTTGAAAAACTATTAATACTGTTCTACGAAAAAAAAACTGTTCACAGTCAACTTTGGTTCCACCCCAAAAGATATATAAGATAAAAGCTACCCAACAAGCCTCCCCTCCCTTCCTCTTCTGTCTGTTTTTACTTCAACAAGGAATCCGAAGAAAGGTTTGAGACACTGTACTCGATAATGATTGATCAGTGGATCTTAAGGATTTGTTGACTACCTTAAGACAAGTCAAGGTTTTATTCCTTTTAATGAATTCCCAAAGCCCAAGCCCAAGCCCAAGCCCATTAAGGTAGTTACCAGTCCACTTACTACAGATGGGTAACTTCTTATGTTGCAGTCTGAGACTGTTAAAGACAATCATGACTGTAGGGACCCTTATTTCTACAGTGTCCACAGTTATCAAACAGGACCTTTCCTTGTAATTTAAGAATGTAAGACCACTACTACAGGGCACTTAGCTCATGACTCATGAGTCCACAGTTCATCTTTGTTCATCATCTCACTCATTGAGTCATGCCCCACCTACCCAATCAGTTCCATAGGAACTGTTTCAAATGGAATGTTTCTATTGACTTGCATGAATTATTTGGTTTGACTTTTCATGAATTATTTGGTTTGACTTACATGTGATTTGCAGAACTTTGGTAGGCACCATGAGAGTTATCCATTTGCTCTAAAGACATATCTATAAAGTGTAGGTTGATATATATAATTTAATCATGATCACTTTGGACGGCTCTTGGTGGATATAGAGGATGCTGATGGAACTGACCAATGAAGCAGTTTCGACCTTGGAATTAACTCAAATCTTTTTAAGGACTCGAATATATTCTTTATCTTGATGTGAATTGTTGTGATCTTAAGGTGCTTGTGAAAATGTTTCAATGAACATGGGCTCCATGATGGACTTAGCATTACAAGTGACTAGCAAGAAAAAGGGGTATTCCATTCAATTGTGGCAACACTATTTTTTGAATAAAAATTTGAGATTATTATTGGATTAAAAGGGCTTAAAGAGTCTAGGGTAGAGCTTTAGGAAGACCTGAAGATTGTTCTTGCCAGGTATAAAATTCATATATGTCCGCCATTAGAATTTTGAACTCAAAGGGTGGTGGAGTTGCCACGTACTGATATATTTAGGCACACGTTAATGTTTGGACACCATACATAGACATTGAGTAGGATCCCATGGGGCCATCCCAATATATGGGCAATCCTTAAGAACAGAATAATGTCGTTAGATCTAAGCATGGGATAGTGTTGTTCTTAAATATCAAATTCTCTCTGGTTCTATACCCGTGTAGGTAAGGAGGGAATATGATTGTTTAGACCTACCTTCATCCTTTCAGGCAGAGAGAGAGAGAGAGAATGGAAGTTTATTGATTGTGATAAAGTTCATCAATGGAAACTGTTGGAAAGGCAACCATAACAACAGCCACCACCATTCTTGCTGCACGTGTTCCTGCAGCTAGCTTCTATAATTTCCACTACCACCCAAGCACTTCCCTTCACATGGTTCACCCTCCTAAAAAGAAGAGTTTTTTGTCTTTGTCTTGGGAACTTTTCAACTTGTATTTAGTCATTCATTCATCATTTCTTGTTAATATAATACGACCACGACAACATCAATATTCAAAACTTTATTCCAATTAAATGTTGTCTACTATATGAAGATTTCAGATTTAAAAAAATTGATGAGTTATGACTAATTATAATAAGCGTCAACTGTCAACTTGATGCATCACTATAAATCAGTCATAGGCTTATAACGACTGACTATAATAAGGTATCGTTTGTCTACCTAACATATCATATAGATCAGTCAAATCAAAACTTCTTGCATACATTACGTCCACCACCAAGACAATCCATCACCCATTTTACTTTTATAACGATAAAACAATCATATAAGAGTACTGTCTATCATCTTTCATTTCTCGTTAACATCATCTTTCTTCTTTTTTTATAAGTCATGGTCATTCATGGGTCAGGTTCTGGCTGACCCACCAAGAAAATCATCACGTCCAGAGATTTCATGGCTAAGCTGTGACCTTAAAAATGATGGGTCGGTGTTACAGGTGGTCCAACCATCTGAAATATTCTGAATAGATCCTCTGAAACAGAAGCAAATTCCACCACTGACCATTACTTCTAAAGCAACATCGCATTCCCATTAAGACTTTAATGTGTTTGGGACTACTGCTTATTTCAGCTTCTTATACAAGTAGATCGATGAGTGAAATAAGATGTACTTTGTTTATGAAGTGAGAGCTTATCTGCTCAAATAAACAAATAAATCTCCATTCCCAAACACTCCCTATTTGTTTCAGTAGCTAAGTGGCCTCGTCCACACATTACAAGTGTAGCAGTCCAAGGTGTAGCACTAAGGTCACTAGCAACATGCAAGTGGGTGGTCACTAGGGTACATGTTACTTTACAGTCGTACTCAATTGTTCGATGAGAATGGCTTCTTATAGGAAAGTTTGCTCATGAAAGAAAAAGCAAATCAAGTAGGACATAAAAATGGGGGCCATTACAATGAAATGACATTAACCCTATTGAACAATGGAACCAGAGAATGTGTGGGTTTGATACTCTTTAAGTTTTTGCCATATGGGTCTCTCTCTCTCTCTCTCTCTCTCTCTCTCTCTCCATAAAGAAAAGCCTTAATAAGGATAGCTGTGGTTTACACTGTCCAAGATTTTTTTTTTCTCCCTGAGATTTTCATTGTTTCCTACATCATTTTAGGTTTTTGTTTCCACACAAACTCACACTTAGGGGTGACAATATGACCCGGCGAACCCAAGCCTACCCAAACCGCCAACATTGAGCCCAATAGGGCCTTTGTTGCGGTTTTCAGCCCAAAAGGTGGGCCAGGGTTGGAGATTCTTAAGCCCAAGCTAGGGTCGGATTGGGCTAGGGCTAGGGCTAAGGCTAAGACTAAGGCTAATTAAGGCCTTGGGTTGAGTTCAGCCCGACCCTGCCTAGCCTTGTATATATGATATAGTTAGGAATTGGGTTATTGCTATTTAAATCCAATAAATACAAGGGTTATTTGCTTTGTTTTCCAAAATAAATAGAACTTATGTGAGGCGAATTACTTGTTCATAAGAGAAAATGGTGAGGAGGCGGCTCTAGGTTTGCTCAAAGGAATGTCAAAAGCAAGGAATATGAATTGGAAAGTGGAACTGGTATAGAGTGATGAAGAAGAAATTGGTGGAGTGACGAAGAAGAAATAGGAATGTTTTTTTAAAGGAAGCATGAACAATTGCTAACCTTATGGCTGAAGACATTAATATTATTATATTTAGAGATGAATAACCATCCTAACCACCCCAATTTTTGTATTAAAACTAACAACTGATATGTTGGGGAACTTAAATCTATAGCCAAGGAGACTATAACAAAAAAACAATCTATCTATAAGTCGGATATGGTGTATAAGTTACAAAACTCTATTTAATCAATTTTCTTGTTTGAAAAAAAAAAAAGAGAATGAAAGTCTCTACAAACAAGACAAAAAGATAGTTGATATTTTCAGAGTGGGTTATTAATTTCAAAGGGATAGCTTAATTGACAAGGGGCCAACTCTTCACAATAAAGAGGTCATGAGTTTACTTTCCTTAGGCCTACCTATTAAATAAAATTGGTTATCATTAGAGGCCAGAAGACCGGGCCTGGTCTGAAATATTTCAATCCAGACCTAGGGTTCTGCTGGGCTTAGGCTGAGCCATGGGACTCTGAACCCAGCCCAACCCGCCCTGTTGCACTTTACTCACTTCATTTTTTTCTTTTTTTTATCTTAATCTTACTATGGAATCATTACAGACATGAAGGAATGAAAAGATTTCATCAAAAAGGGGAAAAAAAAAAAGAAGGGATGAAAAGAGAAGACCTTCAAATAATGAGAAAGGGTGTTGGGTTTGAAAGGGATAGATATATCTCATCAGTTGACCAATGAATAGAGCTTGGTACAAAATTTTGTATCATCCTCCATTTGAGGAATTTGAATTTCTTTTTAATGGTATCATATTTTCATGATATTTTTTTGGTAAATGATCATATTTTCATGACAACAGGACCATGCAGGGTCCATGTACATCTTTGGATTTAGACAATCTTCTCCACTCAACCATCATTTAAGGCTCATCAATTCAAAAAATGGCAATGATATGGTTTACAATATCATAGATTCATCTACAGCATCTGTATCATATAGCCATTAAATAAAGGGTAATTTACAGTGTCATCCCCTGGAGAATGCTAATATTATAGGAACACTCCCTCATTTTCACCAAATTAGACTCAAACCCCTTACTGTCAGGCACTATGAAGTGAAGAGTTAAATGACCGTTATACCCTTATTATTAAAGCTCATGTTTTAACCCAATTCCTCTTCATCCCTATCTATACTCACCTTCATAGAGACCTCAATCGCAGAGGCTATCTTTCAAAACTCTGGAGATCACAACGACAGTGACATTGGCGATGGACGGTAACATAGAAATATATTCATTAATTTCGATTAACAAAATAAATAAAGAGATCGAGGGCTGCAGGAGTTGTGATATATTGATTTTTTTTTCTGTAAAGAGTTGTGATATATTGATACGTAGGCTAAAAGCCCAAGTAAGTAATACTGTTTGATATTGATATTCAGGGCATCATGGTCTGATGTTTGCATAGAAGTCATGGCACACAAAAATAAAGATAAAAGGATGAAAGAGCCCTACATTTACTCTGTTTTTCTTTGATCCATTAGAAAATCGTCAAAATGATAACACAGATGAGTATAACAAGAGCAGAGGCCATCGATGCAACACGCAAGCATCTGCAACACTTTGCGATCTGCGGATAAATTTTACGGAGATGGACTGCACAAATCGATCCATAGAATGCCAATGTAAGTCCAATTAGGAATGCCTGAAACATCGACGAATGACGTGCAAAGAAGCTTGTTGGAAATGGGTTTCCGTCTTTGTACTCAAAGGGAAGCTCAAAAATGACAAACGTAGTAATGGAAGAGATAGCAAATATCAATACTTCTAATGGAGGTAAACGTAAGCAGAAGTCCCAATTTTGCCTATTTGATCCAAGATGGAATAGCAATGGTAGGAGCTTTAACAATTTCTCATTGCTTCCCATGTTATCCTTCAACTCTCTGCTTTGGGTACAGTGGAATGGTAGGCAAACCAGATTTCCAATCAAGTGTAATAAGTTTTGGATCTTTTTAGTTTTAGTCCGGACTCCGGACTCAGAAGAGAAGTTCTATATTGTCTGTACTGCATTACATGCGTATTTTAGGTATTTCTTATTTAAGTAAGAGTATTTTGGTATTTAAAATAAAATATAATAGCTGATATCAGCATATAAAGTATATTTCTTAACTGTGACTGACGATAAGGGGTCTGAGTCTAATTTGGTGAAACAGAGGGGGTGTTCTTATAATTGTAACATTCTCTAAGGGGTGACACTGTAAATTGCCTTTACATATGTCCCAAAATGGTATTTAGAGCCCATCAATTTTTTTTTCTAGAAAAAGATAAAAAGCAAAGACAAGGAAATGAAATTTGAGGCTGTAAGAGCCAGAGTGGGACTAATCAATCACATGAGTCTCACTTCACCCTTTTTTAAATCCAATGTGGGATTAAAGAAATTCCATTACTTTTTTTTTGAAAGAAGCAACATATGAAAGGTCGTAGATTCGACTCACCCTTTTTTAAATCCAATGTGGGATTAAAGAAATTCCATTACTTTTTTTTGAAAGAAGCAACATCTGAAAGGTCGTAGATTCGACACTTGTGAGAGAGGAAAACCATGATAAATTCAGAAGAGACATTTTTGGGATTTTTTTTTTTTAATTTAAAATCACTTAATAACAAAGCACTTTGTAAAGAGAGTGGATCAGGTTCTCATACGAGAACCATTTTGGACGAAATAATCCACACATAGATCTATACAAGAAAAAACTAGATGGTAAATTTTATGCGTATAGATCAGATTGTATAAGAATCAAGCTAATCCACACTCCCTTCTAACAAGTAGAAAAATGAGAGAGAGAGATAACTACTTAACTTGGAAGAGGGCAAAGTGGCAAACCTTCTCCTCCACACAAGAGGACCCTTTTGTTTATTAAACCATTGCTTTATATGACAGCTGAAGTTACCCTATCCTTTCACACATTGAGGGCTAGGGGATGGCAGCATGGGTCAACAATATTTGAATACGGTCTTCATGGTTCCCCATACACTTCCTAGGAGAAGGTGAATAGGATTCATCCTTTAGTGCGATTCCCACTGCTTGGAATGTCAAATCTCATTGTAGAGTTGAACAGAACTGCAGCTTCATGGATCTGTCTCTCTCTCTCTCTCTCTCTCTCTCTCTCTTTGGTCCATAGTTTACACGAGAGCCAAGGCTGGTTTTATTTTTTATTTTTTATGAAAAATCAAGGCTGGTTGTATAATCAAATGAGTTGAGAATATAGATTTTATCTCAACCACTTAATCCGAAGCAACCACATATAAGAGAGCTTGAAACATGGGTGGAATTATGAATATTTGGTGGGGTTGAGTCGTGTCATTAGTTATTTTTTTTAAGATCATAATCATCTCTTATGATGTAATATGGATTCTAGCGAATCGACCTCCAAAATGAAACAATCCCTTATGGGATCTCACCTCCTAACTGATATCTGTACCACAAGTCAAAATAACTAATATACCATTGACTCATGGTTTAATATCCCATAAACAATGAGATCCCATGTGAGAAAGTCACTCTACATGAGGAGAAGAACCAGACTCCAGGCACCTAAAGAATTGGAACTAGAAAGGCCTTCTGGCCTCTATTTTAGATTCAAGTTGGGCTTCTGTAGTCAGGAATTGAATAAATCTCTAGCCCATTACTAGCCCAAACTTTTCTATCTGCGGTCGAAGCCCAACCTAAAACAAACAGGGCAGCCTTTAAACTAGTCTTTCTCTCAAGAAACTGAAAAATAAACCTTCTACCAAGTCTGAAATGATTCGATGCTTTCCACTAGAAAATCCTGAGGTTGGATATGGCAACGCAAGCCAAAACAATAGTCCTATCTTGCGAGAAAGAGCCCTGATGAAATCTCTTCTTCAAAAGGCTTCAAATTTGATCTGATTTGATTCGAAGAAAAATTTAAAACCCTCTTAAGAAAAACCCTTCTCAAAAAACCTGATACCATTTGTTCTTTCTAAACATGGATTCTTATTATAGAGATTGACTTTCACTTTGTGCGTGAGAAAGTAATGCGATATTAATAAGTAATCAATTTCATTTCTACTACTGATCAGATTGTAGACATGTTTACTAAGGGCTTATCATTAACACAGTTTCAATTTCTTCATGGCAAGTTAAAGTTTCGTCTTATTAAACCTTCGACTTGAGCGGATGTATTTGAGTCATATCACATATGATATGTGGAGGTGGTGAGATTGAGTTTAGTCAATTAGATTTCATGTATCGGTAGGACCAAGGTTACAAACCTTGGTTCTCGGATCGGTCTATCCATCCGGATCACCTTGGATCACTTAAACTTTTTTATTCCATTTTAACCTCTGTGGATCAGTATCGAATTAGACCAATACCAATCCGGGCAAACTCACCTGCAATGATCCAAGATTACAAACCATGGATAGGATTCTAGTTTCCCATTCTGCAAATGTTTTGCTTGTTTGGATGCTCGGCCATCAAGGTGTATTACTAAGGCTGCGTTTAGTTGTCATCCTGACATTTTTCTATTCTATGAGAACAAAAAAATGGAATAAAGCGTTTGGGTGAAAATATTGTTTTTCAGTTTTTTTTTGGAACAATAAGGGGGAGAGAAAAAACGCTAGAAATACAAAATGATGGAACCACGAAATTTTGTTCCGTTATTTCGGTTTCGTTCCAAATATATAAAAAGGGAACAACTAGGGTAATTGTTTCTAAAACAGATTCATCAAACACAATTTTTTTTTTTTAAATGGCATTTTGATACAGAAAACTAAAAATTCTATTTTTGACACGAAACGTCGTTTCCAGGACTTAATAAATACCAAACGCAACCTAAATAAATTCAAAGTGCTTCTACACGGTTAGGGTTCTCTAAAGTCATATCCCTTCATCACGGGGGCTTTAGATGCGTGCGAGGGTATTAAAAGGGTATTTTGAGAAGGTTCTAAAATTTTATAAGGGTTTGTGAACCTAGGATGAAATGATGAACATCACCACTCGGTGAAAGAAAACTTTCTCCGCAATTCATTGTCATTTTAAAAGAAAATGAGAAGCCCAAATATTTTTCAAGAGAAGTAGACTTCATTCTCTTCATTGAAGAAATTCTGGAAATGTATGTTAGGGCTTCAAGTAGATTCTTTCTACTTGAAATGTTATCAGCCGTAATGTAATAAAGATAGAATAACAATTTCTATATTCATGGATGTTCTACTGTATTTGAAGTTTTTATAAGGCTGTCTTTTAGTTCTGGCATGGGAGGATTTATGTGGCGCCCCAAAATGGCAGAGTTGAGCTCTACTCGCTCAGTTGAATATAGTCTCTACATGGTTTTACTTACTACATGACAAGTGAAAGGTTTGTTCTAGAGAACCTTCAACTTGATGGGATCTTTTGGCCATATCACATGCGATAACATTGTGGAGGTGGCAGCTAGATTGAGTTTAATGTTCAATTAGATTTCTATCCATGAGTAGGAGTAGGACTATAGTTTCCTGTTCTGCAAGTTGTACATTCAAAGTGATCCTCCACGGTTAGGGATGACAGCAGAATACAATTCAATTAACTCAGTTGAGCTATATAGTACTCTTATTAGGGTTCCATCAGATAAAAGTAAAATAAAAGAAAAAGTTTTTAGGGTTCTTCATCATCTGACACTCCATCAGAGCTCTCATCAATATACAGTCGTGGATCATAACTTAACTTCGACCACTCAGAGTAACCCCCCGAAGAATGCCAGTAAACAGTCCAATCTTCCGAGCAATCACTATCATAATAATCCAGACCTAGCACCTCCAACCCAGAGCATTTCTCATAAAGGAACTTCTCATCAAGTTTCACATACAGGCAACCACTCACATCCAAGGATTCGAGATCTTGGCAGCCAGAGATAATGTCAAGGATCCCTTCAGTTGTGATGAGCGTGAAACCTATCTCAAGGTGCTTGAGCTTGGGCATTGTGGTTGCAATGGCATGGACTTCATCGTCCTGGCTAATCTTGTTAACTGTCGTTCGGTAAATGTTCCTTCTCAAGTCTACGAGCAATTTGCAGTTCTTGCCAAATGCTTCCAGAGCACGGGCACCAATCTCATCAAATTCGCTAAGATCCAAGACAGTGATGGCAGACATTCTCCCTGCAACCTGTTCCACTATTGAATCACTAATTTTGCTTCCTGGCAGCTGCAAGTTCTGAAGGGAACCGGCACTTGCCAAAAAAAAAAACAATGATAAAACCCAGATCAGAAAATCCATGGATTACAAAACGATAAAATTCTAAAATTGGACTAATGGGTACAAACAATAACTGTGGAGAGTCGGGGCTTACTGCTCTGTGATGAAGGAGAATATAACGTCGTCGGGTAGATCAGGGACACAGTTTCCAGGGGGAACCAGAGCTTCTGCTGATCAGCATTTGAAGCATTCGCTCCAACTTCTCCTCAGAAGGGAGATGGAAGGAGCTCCACTTCAAAATGTCGATCTCTTGCCAGCAGTAAGGCCCCATTACTTCTTTCCTCCATGATTTACAAACCCCTGGAATCACGGTTAATTTCTCCTCAGGAGATAGTTTGGTGAAGATTAACCCAAGCGCATCTGGAATTAGCTCATCCCAGCACCTGATCTCCCTTCCATCCATCTATATCTTTCTTCAAACTTTGCAATGGACACACAATAAAAAATAAATAAAAAAACCTACATGCAGGATACCTCAGTTGAAAACCACATCATCAACAAACAAAGAAAGGGATCTGCAGAGAGAACATGTAAAGGAAGAACCACAGAAAGTATAGAATGACCCAAGAGGAACTTAATTCACCAAAAACCAACTAAAGGCTCAAAAAAACATGATAGATGTGTTAGCCGATGTGGCCTATGCCACGTCAGCATATGGGGGTAAAAGAGTTATGCACATAGCAAACTCTAACTCCCCACTTAAGGTAGTGGAGATATACACAAACATTCTCTCCAATAACCACCTTGATGGGAGGCCGTTATTGAGTGGAGAGATATAAGGTGATTGGGGTCCCTAGTTCCACTTAGGTGCACTTTACCTCTTACCATTAGAGAGAGTACTTGAGATACAACCAGTGGAAACTAGAAGACTACCAAGCGATTATTGCTTGTTGCCGTTCACAACACTTCACTGGAGAACTTGAGAAGCACCACAAGCGATTAGTCTAAGATGGCTAACTTCGATCCCAATGGTGGAGGTCAGTTCCACAGTCTCCACCCTTATTTGATTAAAAAACAATTTCTCAACCTCAACCGATTACAATGGACAAGAGAAATATTGATCTTAATCAGTTATGCATTGGTTAATGCAATTCAACGAAATGGACCAAAAAACCTATGAGAAAATTCTCAATTACCCAATAAATCCCCTTCTTCTTCAACCTATGGACAACAAAAGCTCGGCCATGGTCTCTGCCCGCACGGGTAACGGTCATGGCGGCTCCATTAGCACTGATGGCCGGTGGGTAAATAGTCGCTGGGCCACGCCGGTGACAGATCCTTTTTTTTTTTTTATTCAACCAAACAGCAAAACAAAAATAAAATAAAAATTAGAACGTAGGGAGGAGAAAAAACAAAAAACTCTTACCATCACCATACTCTTAATCCCTCAAGACACAAAGTGGCTTGTTGCCATGAGGTCTCAACCAGTGGGTAAATACACTAAGGGTTTGGCTACGGCTATGATTTTGGTGTTCCAATTCAATGCCGTCAATGGCAGGAAAAACAAACATTCAGATAAACATACAATGATGGTGAGGAGGCTAAACGACCTGTTCTTATCACCTATAAAATTGATTAAAATTAAATGAGGGTGGAGAATGCGAAACTGACCTCCACCATTGGAACTGACGTTATCCATCTCAGACCAATCACTTGTGGTGCTTCTCAAGTTCTCTAGTGAAGTGTTGTGAACCGCAAGAAGGGATTTGCAGAGGGAAGGAGCCAATCATCCAGAACAATAATCCAGAAGAAAGGGATCCCATATCCCTAACAATCCCAAATTCCCAATCAAATAACCAAGTAGAATCGAGAGGAATAAATTATAAAGATTACAGAATTAAAGATAAAAACTGAACACATACAAAACAAAACGGAGCAAGAAATCAAGACCCATAAACATGACTTAATGGCATTAAACAAACAATAGTTTCAACAGGATAATGACATGGGGCGGGTGACGGAAAGCATAGAAAGAGCGAAGAATCTGCAGAAAGAAACAAAAAGAAAAGATGTATTATGCATACCCCAACACTATATGAGTCTCTTCGTTTTCTTGGATCTGCAAAGGCTCAACGGTTAATCCGCCGCCTGAGAGAGAAAGAGAGTCAGGGATTTAGGGCGAAGAGAGGGGGAAAATACAACAAAAGAAAGGCCAGAAAAACACTGGAAAAATCAGAGAAGGGTTCCGAGTCTTTTTATCTTTTTTCTTCTTCTGAATATGGAAGGTTCCGACTTCCGAGTGTCCCCCTCGAGGCTCGGCTTCTAACTTCTAAGGCTCCGTTTGGTATTGTTTCTGTTCCAGAAATTCCGTTTCGTGTCAGAAACGGAAATTTCAGTTTCTGTGTCAAAACGCCATTTTTAAACGATTTAAGGATGTTTGGTGAATCTGTTTCTAGAACAGTTTCAGAACCAAGAAACGACATTTCTGCCGTTTGGTAATGCTTGTTTCAGAAACGGTTTTTTTTTTTCTTTTCTTTTAAGTCAAAGACCTACATATTTTACAAGAAGATTGACAACAATCATTCATCATCATTATGAAATATTAACCAAGTATACAATCATCACTCCTGTTTCCCAGCTAATTAAGAAAAATTTGTTCAAATAAGTTGAAGCTCACAGAAATTTCTGAAAACAAAATGTTAATGACTTAAAGACAAGAAAACATAGACATGATAAATGGATATCCTTATAGCATAGAATCTATCAATAAAGGATAAGCAAAAGCAAAAAACTGACAACTATAATGAAAAAGAAAAGTTGAATGAGGACAAAGGAAATCCTTGTTTGCAATTGTATAGAAAAGATATATACCACAAAGCATGCCGAAATATCTTTGGAGTCTTTCTTCACTGAATGTAGAATACTGCCAGCCTCATCAAACAACTCTGCAATGCCATAGTGTAACTTAGCCAAAAGACTGTGAGTAGTACCCTTTTCTCCAGCTTTTCTGGTAGTCACAGCCTAACGCGTAGCAACAAGAAAAGAACACAAGGTGCAGTCGTCAGGAATCAACAATTTCACAATGAAGATCCATTCATACAACCAAAAGAGAAGAAAAATACCAACCTGTGCTTCAGCAAGGCAAATTAAGCTCATAATGGAACACACATATGAGGTACATTCTGGCGGTCTTTCCTGAGTGAATGGAGGTTTTAAAGATTGAAGTACTTCATTAACTAGATAGTGATAAACTCCGGCAGCTTTCCTGTACAAAGTAGCAGACTGCACCAGATCTGGACATTGGAAGAACCAAAACTATCATATAGTATAGGAAAAGAGAAACATAAAAAAATAAAGTCAATGAGGAATCATGCTCAAGTACCTTCTGTTAGAACTTCCAAAGCCCTTTCTCGCAAAATTGCACCATAAAGGAAAAGGTTCATCCCAAGAACTTATAGAACTTTGCACCCCTAAGGTTGAAAATTGAAGAAGCACTAAGAGCACTAGTCCATCTTATCTTAAGGCCTGAAGTCCAACGAACAATTATTTGATTGTTGCTAATTGACTGAACATGAATCATCAAATTTTCTAAAAGTGGCAAATACTGCTCCAGTTTTTGCAGGTCCTAATACATTTTGCAAATGTAAGTGCAACTAGCCACATGCTAAACATGGCTCAATATCAATAAAATAGGACTACCTGCTCATAACGAGAAGTCAATCCTCTTGCCATTTCCCTCGCAATAACCTCTGTCATGAAGCTGCTCTCATTAATTGATTCTTCAACAGCTCTGCGCCTGGAACTCAACTCTTTCAGCTGCTCTAATGCGCCAGAATCAAGTGCAATGAAAATTTCTTCAAACACCACCTGTCAAAGTTGATATTTCATTACCAAAGCGGTGAGACTAAAATGAACTTCCCTATTCCCTTAGAGGTCCCAGGGTAAGAGGAATAACACACAACATTGCTACTACCGCTCAATTAAAAGTTAAAAACGGAAGAATTACTCAAATCATCCCATGACAGAATAACAGAGAAAAGAAGGAGGGTAATTTGACATATGGTTTAGAGGAAACCTCTTTCTAGCATAGAACTATTAGTTTAAAAGAAAATGTTTTACTTCAAAGATGTTCCACAAAAGAGAACCCATGTTTGGCCAGTGAAGTGGGCAAAATATTTATGAGATGGATACTCTCATGGCATGACAAGTTCTACTATGACAATCTTGAGTCTTGACAAGCCACTCATGTTTTAGAAATATTCATCGACTCTTCTACAAATCCTTTACATTTTCAGGAGACATCTTTTTATAACTACTATTTTTAATCAGCAAGGGCAGAAAAATAAATTATCATACATGATTTGTACACAAAAGTACTCAAGTTTCCTCTCTTAAAGGAAAGGGAATAGCAATATACAATAAGAACACAACTTCAATCTGGTCCAAAAGATGCTTTACCAATACCTGCTAACTCATTAGTTGCAGATACCCAGTGGAATAGATAGGACCAAATGTCCATAACTATCCTAGGCAGAGCCATTGGTTTCCCTAAAATTTGTTGATTTCCTTAAAAAACCACCCAAGAAATAGAAATGTTATCACTCTCCATAGGATGCCACCAAAAACCCAAACAAGACAAAAACCAAGTTGTTAGGAGAATCCAAGTAAGTTCCACACATTCCACCCAGTTCATCAAGAGTAGATACAAGTTATAGCTCCCAGTTGTTTTTGCAATCACACGATGTGGAGATTGCAGTACATTCCTCACCCTTTTTGCATATTCAACATGTTTTTAGCAAATGGAAACTTTATCTGATCAAAATCTCAAGATTCTTTGCAGTGATGTTACGTACACAAAAACCTCAACCACTAGAAGATAACTACTGATCCCAAATCCTTGGAACATCTAAAAGCCACTAAAAAGGAACTGATAGTATGACCTTACTGAGCACATATACCAGGAGAAAAAATGGGCCCATCTTTCCTAAAATATAGCATCTGAAACTCCCAGATTTTAGTGATTATTGTGGTGCCTTTCAAGCGGGATTGCACATGCATCCATCTCCCTTCAAAAATTAAAGTAGTTCATATACCACGCAGTGTTGGCAGTTGTGCTTCCCCGAGAAGTTAAAAAGGCTTGGAAACTGCTTTAAAAGTTATTTAGTAATTGAATGAGCTACGAGTGCAGTTATTTAGTAATTGCGAACAGGGGAGAAGAAGAGAGAAGAAGAGAAAAAGAGAAAAAGAGAAAAGCGAACAGAGTAGAAGAAGATAGAACAAGGCGAAACTAGGAGAAGAAGAAAGGAGAAGGCGAACAGAGGAGAAGAAGAGAGGAGAAGAAACGAGTACGAACAGAGGAGAAGAAGAGACAAGAAGAGAGAGAAGAAGAAGAAGAAGAGGAGAGAAGGGTTTACCTGCAGATGCTCCTCACGCTCCAGCTATCGGGAACGATCGGTCCTAATTAGGGATTTTGAAACGAAACTATAGTGACGGAATTCCTTTTTGGAGTTCCGACTTTGGCTTCCGTTTTCGTTTTTTTTTCAATTTTCGTTTCAAAAAAATCGAAACACAGCATAATCCCACCCAACGATTTTTTACGTTTTTTTATTTTAATATAACAAAAAAACGCTAGAAACATTTTTTCAGAACGATACCAAACGGGTCCTAAGCGTGGTTTTAGTCCACACGGTATCGGATCGGATATCTGTATTTCCATAAAAACTAAAAATTGTATCGGCATGGATCAGTATCTGAAAAAAATACTTTGATTTTTCTAATAACCACGTTTTCTCGACATTTTAACCCCTGGTCAATTCTAAGCTCGCACCGATTGGTTGAGTTTGATCAATTAGTTCGATTTGCACCGTTTATTAAATGTGTTGGGTTTATTTATAAATATGTAGTATATGATGCAACGCGTAAGCCTGATGGGTATCTAACCAGCTTGTCCGTATACAAATTTGACTTGGCCCGACATGTTTAGTCCTACTATTTATATGTATATTTTGATTTTTTTGATAGAATAAAGTATAAATTTATATTTTTATCAATTATTCTGTATAATTAAGTGTAATATCTTTTCTAAATTGTCGGTGATTTCATAAAATATATTAAAGTATCTTAAATCTAAGACAAATAAAAAACGTTTAAAGTTTTATTGGAACATTACCCGTTTAAAGTCCTATTATAGCTCAGAACTTGTCCGAGCCTGACATATGACCGACTCATTCCTTAAATAGGTAGGTCCATTCCACCATTCCATCGATCAAGCTTCTGAATCTCGAGAACGGTCATGGGATCAGTCTAGGTTGATACCGTTTAAGATCGTCTTGAATCCTATTGTATCAGACAGATGTACCCCTATTTTTTCAGTTTTTATTACTAGTTTACCCTTACACCATTCTTGTTTATTGTGGGTTTTGAAAGGTTTCCACTTTCCCATTCCTACCAAATAAAAAGACTGTGAAACCTATGAATCCAGAGAAGGTTTTACGTACGAGATTATTCTCATTACGTCAATAGATTCCAAATCCACGGATCAGGGATGTGTGAGATTATTCTCGTGCATAAACCTAATCCGGCCTCGAAACCCATGTTATCGATCCTGGGTTTGCTAAGGAAAAGCTCCATGATCCACGGGTGAGGTTGGAATCTTTGCTGGTCTCACCGATATCAAAGGCAAGTGCCAACCAGAGATCAGGGCGTGCAGGAAGAACACAACCAGGAAAATGCTTCAGACTATACAGAGGAAAGTTAACATAAAATTCTCCACCCACAAACTCTCCCTGAAATACTTCGCTCAAATCTGGCAAACACTGTATCTGACCTTGAAGAAGCTTGGCATTGATGATCTTGTCCATTTCGATTTCATGGACTCACCTGCGCCAGAAGTATTGGATGTCTTGAACTACTAGGGTGAATTAACTGAAGAAGGGAACCTGACTAAACTGGGGAAGATCATGAGTGAATTCCCTTTGGATCCTCAGATGTCAAAAATGCTTATTGTGAGTTCCGAATTCAACTGTTCCAATGAAATTCTCTGTTTCAGCAATGCTATCAGTACCCAATTGCTTTCTTCGGCCTAAGGGACTGATCGGAGAGCTGCAGACCAAGCAAAAGCTCGATTTGCACATATTAATGGAGATCATCTCATCCTTTTGAATGTGTATCACGAATACAAGAAAAACAAGGACGACCCTCAATGGTGTTACGAGAATTTCATCAACCATAAGGCTCTCAAGGCTGCTGATGATGTGAGGCAACAATTGGTTCTCATTGTGGCAAGGTTCAATCTGAAGCTACCTAGCATAGATTTCATGAGCCATGACTACTACACCAACATAAGGAAAGCTACGTTGGCCTGGTATTTCACGCAGGTTGGCACATCTTGAGAGTTCTGGACCTTCTTCTGGTCGCTATTTGACTATGAAAGACGGTGAACAGGTTGATCTTCATCCTTCAGAGTTCAAACTGCACTGATCGAAAGCCAGAGTGGGTGATTTACAACGAGTATGTAATGATGTCTGGGAAATTTAACCGAACAGTTACAGATGTTTGTGGGGAATGGCTGTTGGACATAGCACCGGACTACTATGAACTTTCTAATTTTCCAGTGTGAGGCTAGGCGTGTTCTTGAGAAGCTTTACAAGAAGCAAGCTACAGATCTGTGAGAATAATCTGCTCTGTTTTGCTCTGTTCTACTCTATTTCTCTGTATTTTTTGATCTAGTGAAATCCTTTTGTAAAAAGAGAAAAAGCGTGGATTTCATGAGTTGATCAGACATTGTACAACAATGGTTCTTGTACAAAGACCTGATCAAGACTCTTCTTTTTCCCTCTCACAAAGTCGATTCTAATTCGTGTTTAGATTCTCATCTGATTTGCTGTTGGTTCTCCCGATTCTTTTTTTTTCTTTAAGTAAAATTAATTCATTAAAGTTCCGTTTGATCACAATAGAAATTTAAAGAAAGGGAAGAGAAATTTTCATACTTTAAAAAGAAATGTTTATGGTCATTACCCTATATGATTGTATAAACTAATTCATTTTTTTAATCATATTTAGTAATAATGTATTTTACATATTGTAGCAAAGGATTTTAGATGCAAAGTAAAGTGAAATTTTATGGAATAATTTGAAATTAATGTTAAAGTCACATGGGTAATGATTACATATATTTATTTTTTAAGCATGGAAATTTTACTTCCCTTCCCTTTTATTCTCCTTACAACCAAACATAGCCTAAGGGTGAGTGCTTCTTACCGGTAGCAAAGGTTAAGCGAGCAAGCGAGAGCCAATGAGTGCCGCCTATTAGTTGAACCAATATGGGGTAGAGAGGGGGGAGAGGAGAGAGGTATAGAGAGAAGAGGGTGCTATAGCGTATGCTATGTCCCAGACATAAAATTTTTCCTTCACTAAGATAAAATTTCTTGGACTAAGTTTTCTTCATCTATAAGGACGGAAGAATTCCTTTTCAACCAAGGATTTAGGGATGGTATCGGTGGGTATCGATCTATTTTACCCCTGATTTTTATAAAAGGTATTATTTTTTCTCTATTTTACCTCCAAAATGATTCGAATAATTGATCCAAATCGGCATCAGATTGGGGATCAATCTCAGCCGATACCAATCTGATATGGCTGATCCCAAACCAATACTTGAAACCATGCTCTCAACTGATGATGTGACCTTATTATTGGACATTAGCTTCATCATTAACTGTCATCACTATTTGTTCCTGGTCACAAATACCTCTCCTAGGTTCAATAAGAGGTTGTAGATGATAATGGTGACTGGGGAGAGGATTCTTCTTTCACCATGGGTGGAGGGAAACTCTGATCCGATTCTTCTTTGATGTTGGATTTCAAAACTACTACATGAGTTTGGCCCACCCAGAAACTGTCATTTTGGGCTTGGAATTTTCATCTTGTGGGTTGGGCTAAGATTGAGAGTTCTTAACCGAGGTAGGGAGCGGATGGGCTAGAATTGAGTACCAGCTTGAACCAAGCCCAATTTACATGAAATTATATTGTTTACTATGTAAGGAAAAACTTCCCCATGATGCTAGAATGCAATTTTCCTGACATGAGTTAATTTATTACATTTTCTCTCTTATTAAAAATATGTGGGTCCCATGTGAATGATATGTTTTTCAGAACATCCATTGGTGTGGCATGCAGATTTCTCCCCACTTTGATAGCATGGGGGAACCCACTCTCATATAGTAATATCACAATCTCAGGTAAGCTTTAGGTGGTCTGGTGATTTTTCCAGTAGAATATCATCAAATTTACCTAGGGTTTGAACCTTGTTTGTAGTGGTTGACTATTCCTTAACACATCAATCGATTTTGGGCTAAGACATTTGTGATGGGCTGGTCTTATGTCAGTCTAACGGGCTAGGCTTGGATAAGGATATCCCCATACCCAACCTGAGAAAAGGGACATGGATGGGCTTGGGCTGGGGATAAGAGACCTTGGGCTGGGTTTGGCTATTGAACAACCCAACCCGGCCTGACCATCTTCTTCTTCTTCGTTATCTTTCATCTATACAACCTTCTAGATCCCCAACACTATCTGATAAACTATCAATCCGTCGCGTTCCACACGAAAGCACCCATCCTATGGATGTGAGGAAAGCGATGTAAGAGCTTGTAGGGACATGAGCTCCTTTCTTTAATTGCTAGTTTTTAAAGATGAATTCTATTTGAACTCCATCAATGATATCAGAGTTGCTTTCTAATACTAGTTCTTCATTTTTGCCATTCCAAACATTTTTTTTCTGTTTGTCCTTTTTCATCATCGCCATCAACATCTGAAAGCGACTAGAGCCTCGAACAGATGAAATTGTGTGAAGGTCTTGTTATGATCTTGTGTCTTTTTTTTTTTTTCATATAGGGGAATGATCTCATCATTGATTTTGAAAGAGATTTGATGTGTGTTGGTGTGGTCTTGAATTCCTTCACCTTATAAGTTAGTTTATGGGGTTCAATTATTCAAAATCCGTATAAATGAGATCAGAGCAGTCGCTTCTACGACGCAAGGTGGTGCTAGAGTGATCCTTTAAGAAATGGCTACCTACTACTACGGAAAAAACCCTAAAGCATAATGGAACCCCTCAGAAATGATTACTCG
Source organism: Macadamia integrifolia (assembly GCF_013358625.1). Classification (NCBI taxonomy): domain Eukaryota; kingdom Viridiplantae; phylum Streptophyta; class Magnoliopsida; order Proteales; family Proteaceae; genus Macadamia; species Macadamia integrifolia. The sequence continues at coordinate 19,604,835 of NC_056565.1, forward strand.
ATTAAAAGTGAGTCATCATAGACATCGGTTAAAAAACATAGTAATATATTACGATCTTATATCAATCATATGGGGTTGATCCGACATCATTTTCACCAGAAAATTGGATGTGAACTGATATGATCTTCAAATTAGGTCTTGATAGTGTGCCACCTATAAAGGTTGACCATCAAAGGAAAATACGTTTATTAAATTAAGTATTAGTGGATTAAGCAATCACCTAGCTTGTTAAACCTTAATCCTATGATAAATCAACTGACTCCATCAGGTCAATTCCCAATTAGGATAATAAATGACTCTCTATTTGGTCATTGGACGGACCAACAGCATTGGACAGACACGTGTCAACCTGATAGGACCGACCCGTCACTCCCCAGTTTCTTTCTTAAAGGCTAACAGCAAAGTACCGTGAGGATGACGGCTTTTCAGAATCAGAAATTAGAAAAACAGTGTTAAATAACCCCCGTTATCACAAACGGCGTTAATTAACGTAAGTTTACTACGATTTGACACGACGAGTTTTAATTGACTTGTGTCTTTATCCCTAAAGACAAAAAAAAAAAGATTAAAAATGGTTCAAGTGGAATCGCCGATCTAGATGATGAGGCTTATTACGCATCATGCAGTCTCAAGTTCATCCTATCATAGACATGAGAACACGTGGAATCGGATGGTTTGAAACATCCAGTGGGGGCAGTGTCGGCAGGGGACCCACGATGGAATTGTCACAATCGATGGTTCAGTGAGAACGTGAACTACACGTGTGCTGTAGTAAAGGAAAATCAATGGTGAGTGTACACTGGTCTAGAGAGAGAGAGAGAGTGAGGTCCTCTGTTCTGCATGTCGTCACGTGTGGAGATTATTGATTGCCCTTATTAAACCATCATAAGCATCAGCCATCTTGCATAGGATTCTAAGGGACCCCCTAGAAAGCTAAAAAAATTGAGTGGACCTTTAGTATGATAGGAGACAAAGTCTTCGATGAAAAGAGAGATAGAGAGAGAGAAAGATATCTAGAAAGAGAGAGCACTTTTGGTTTCGTTGGATTCATTCTCCATGGCGGAAGGAATTCCCATTTTACAGTGAGCAAAACAGTGGAAAAAAAAGAAACATCTTCCCCCTCACTCAAAACATGTTTAATGGAATTCCAGACCATTTCTACCAGTTCATAGATTCAAGAACATCTCTCCCTCTCTCTCTTCCCCTTCATGTCTCCCCTTCACCTTGCTTCTCACCTCTCGATCCCCCTCCTTCCCATCCTCAACAACAACAACAACATCATGAACTCATCTTTCAATCTCATCTTCCTCTTCTCCAACCCCACCACCACCAATTGCACCGGCAATCACCCACAGTCGAAGATGAAGAAGAAGAAGAAGAAGAAGAAGAGCAAGTGGAGGAAGAGAGGGAGCTCCATGGCTTGAACTTGAAACCCACTTCCCAACTAGCAGATCCTTGGACTGAAGAAGAGATACTTGCACTGTGGAGGGTCAGATCTAGCATCCAATCCGGCTTCACCGACTTCGTATGGGAAAATGTTTCAAGGTACATACTGTCCACATCCATTAAGCTCCACCACTGCTACTTCTCTGGTTTCCTATCTCTGGGTTAGATTGCCAGCTATGGCATCTTCCCCTTATTTCGGTATTCAGTTACAAGTCTAGTAGATTATAGTTAGCTTGATTACTTAATTTCTATTTTGATTCTGTCTTTTGTTAATATAATGGAAATTGGAAATCCCTCTCCAAATCTCCAATGGGCTATGTCAAGTTGCCTTACTCAGCAGAAAACCAATTAGAAAGAGAAAACTGGAGAAAACCCATTTCAATTTCTACATTTTTTTGGTGAAATCAGGAAGCTTGCAGAGCTTGGGTTCAAAAGGAGTGCAGAGAAATGCAAAGAGAAGTATGATGAGCTCAGCAAATACTGCAACAACAACGACAACACTAGCTATAGTAAGAATTACAGGTACTTTAATGAGCTTGAAGCTCTATATGAAGGGGCAAATAACCCCAAGACATCAGTTGAAAAGATGGTAATGAGTGATAAAGAAGGTGCAAAGATGAAAATCGATTCTGAAGAGAACTCAGGAAATGAAACCTTAGTAAACCCTACTGTCGAAAAGGAATGTGTGATCAGAAACTCAAGAATGAAGAAGAGGAAAAGACACAAGAAATTTAAATTGCTCAAGAGATTCTGTGAGGAAATTGTGAACAAGATCATGGTCCAGCAAGAGGAACTGCAAAACAAGCTTCTTCAAGACATGGAGAGGAAAGAAGAAGAGAGGATGGCTAGAGAAGAAGTGAGGAGAAGACAAGAGATGGCTAGGATGGATAGGGAGATTGAGCTTAGAGCCCGTGAACAAGCTATTGTATGCAATAGAGAGACCACTATAATTGAATTCCTGAAGAACTTTGGTTCATGTCCATCTCAATTCCAAGGCCTCTTTTTGAGAAAAGATCTTCCATTACAATACCCTGATCAAGTTCCCACTTCATCTACAAGGGTCTTAGCTCCTCAAAACCCTACTTCTTTGCCAACCCAGATCAATCCTCCAGACATTCCCAGTTCTTCATCAACTCCTGATCTAACCCCACAAAACCCAGAATCCCTTACCACCCAAGAAAACCCACCTCCCCAAAACCCTAATTACACATCCAGTGATAAAGAAGACCATGGCAAAAGATGGCCAAGAAATGAGGTGTACTCTTTGATAAACCTCAGGTGCAATCTCCACAGCAGTGGTGAAGACAAAGAAGGATCAAACTCAAAGATTCCACTATGGGAGAGAATCTCAAAAGGGATGCTGGAGTTGGGTTACAAGAGGAGTGCTAAAAGGTGCAAAGAGAAATGGGAGAACATAAACAAGTACTTCAGGAAAACCAGAGATGCAAACAAGAAAAGGTCTCCTGACTCCAAAACTTGTCCTTATTTCCATCAACTTAGCAGTTTGTACAATCAAGGTAAACTTGCCCTACCTTCTGAAGGACCTGAAAACCATCCGGGTTCACCTGAAAATCGCTCGGAATCGCCAGTGACTCATTTCAGATTACCTAAGAATGGTTTAGACGAAACCATTGCTCATATTGATGAAGGTAAGTAGACTTCAGCCCAGTTACCCCCCTTAGAATTTGAATACTAATAATTAGGAAAAGGGAAATCTCCTCCTTTAATCTCTCTCATAATCATTGTGGTTACTGTATCTTCTTAATTTTCTGTTATTATTTGAATAATTAATGTACTATTGTGGAGAAATAATTTTTAGTTAAGCACTTCTCAAGCTTAAGATATAGAGAGAGAGAGAGAGAGAGAGAGAGAGTGAGGCACCGACATTTCGAAAATTGGAAAACAGGGGTGTAGAGAGAGAGAGAGAGAGAGAGAGGGGTAGTCCATGGTGGCATGTGACCATGTGAGAGATCACATCAGTTTATACACGTTCTGTTGGGGTGGGGTCCACCGCATGACAATGTTCAGTGATGGGGATTAGTGACGTAGTGTTAGTCGGTGGGATGGGATGCCCTATATATTTTCCTTTTTCTTGTTTTTTTCTTCCACCGGGGAATTGGATACGTAAGCTGTAGCACCGCCGTGTGAAAAACTCCGACCACCCCAAAGTCAAAACTGTCAACATCGTCAGCGTCGCACGTGATAGTGTCATAGGCAAGATCATTCAAATAGAATACGGTGGGTGGATCGGCGAGGCTTTGGAATCCACTAAATCAATGGGCTCCTTATATAGCTGCTTGATTGGGTAAATCACTTTGACATGTCAACCCTAAAATTCAAATTGGTTGGCAAGCCAACAACTTTAGTTTGAAGAAAATTAATCTGTTGATTTCTTTTTGGTAAGTTGAAATGTATTCATTAGAATATCAGAATATCCAGAAGGGTTCGTCGATCATGGAGTGAAATTTGGTCATTTTATCATATTTGTTATATACATGGTATTTCTTGGGAAAGAATTAGAAACAGTTTTGTTCTCCCCAGGGACATAATGAAAATAACAGTTTTTGATGCATTGGCTACATTAATATATTAGATTTGTATAACAAAATAGATTGATATCTAATTAGTAACTTTCTTAGAGATTAAGGTTGTGTTTGGTAGTCATTTGAAAAAGTGTTTCTAGTTTTTTTTTTTTAATAGGAACAAGAAATAGATGATCTTCCGTTTAGTGTTCATTGTTCGTTTTTTCCTTTTTTTAAATGAACTGGGAAAAAAAGTTTCAAAAATGAGAAATATTGGATATTTGAGTTCTGTTCCAAAATGGAATTTTGACACAGAAACAAAAAATTCTGATTTTGATACAACACGTTGTTTTTGAAATAGAATGATTACCAAATGCAACCTAAGTTTTTCTTCACCTTCAGTGATGTGACTAAAGGTGTCAAATTGGAACCGAAATCAAAAACCAAATCCAGTTTGGGACCGAATACCCTGAATCGAATCCAATCCATTATAATATGGTTAAGGGTAATTTACAGCGCCACCCCCTGAAGAATGCCAATATTAGAGGGACACTTCCTCTCTTTCACTAAATTGGACTCGGACCCCTTGTCGTCAATCTCTGTTAAGTAAAGATTTGAAAGGACATTTTTACTCTTTTAATGAAAACAAATAATAAATCATATTTTACTTGTTATTTCTCACTGAGTGTCTGCAACAGCAGCTACCATCGGCGTCTGCAACAATAGCCATCATCGGCGGTTCCAACTTCTTCTCTCTCTCTCTCTCTCTCTCAACCTCAAGGCTGACTATCCCTACGATCGAATCTGGGTGACCTCGGCCACGGCTTTCCTATATGATGTCCCAATATATTTCATAATATATTACAGCTTTGTTCGGTCGCTTTCTAAAATCAAAATATTCTGATATATTTACATTCGGATCAGTGCTAGATTTTGTTTTCAATACGCCTGTGAAAAACAGTGATGTGGAAAACGGGAGCAATGAAGGCAAGATCTCTCTCTCTCTCTCTCTGAACCTCAAGGTCGACTATCCCTACGATCGAATCTGGGCGACCTCGGTGATGGCTTTGGTCATGGCAGCCAGTAGTTGTGGGTTCTTTAAATGAGGAATAGGGTTTTAGAGGGAGATTTTCATAGTTTAAAGAGAGCTTTTCAGAGAAAGGAGATCGGGAGTTAAGAGAGTTTCAGAGGGGGAGTTCGTTGGCCAAGGAGGGTTTCAGCCCAGATTCGGTGGAGTTAAGAGAGTTTCAGAGGGGGAGTTCGTTGGCCAAGGAGGGTTTCAGCCCAGATTCGGTGGAGTTAAGAGAGTTTCAGAGGGGGAGTTCGTTGGCCAAGGAGGGTTTCAGCCCAGATTCGGTGGAGTTAAGAGAGTTTCAGAGGGGGAGTTCGTTGGCCAAGGAGGGTTTCAGCCCAGATTCGGTGGAGTTAAGAGAGTTTCAGAGGGGGAGTTCATTGAGTCAGTACTTACAACCATACGAGGCATGAAGCCATTGTGGATTGATGCGATTTCACCGCCGATAAGTCCATTGAAGAGCTCGTCCAGGTCTCCATCGTCGGTATTTGGATCGATGAGGCCAGATCTGTCGGCAGCGGATATGGAGCAGGGGCGACGGCGACGATGGAGGAGGACGTGAGGGAGAAGGTTTGGCGCCTTCACCGGAAGGGGTTGCAGCCCCCGATCGACTACTCCGACTTTCTTCTCCAACTTAGTGACTCACGCGACGGATATGGAGCAGAGGCGGCGGTGGCGGAAGGGATCTTCAATCGATTTTGGGAATACAACCATGAAGGGCAATTTTGGTATTTTCCTATTTTTAAGGGGAAAATGGTATTTAAGAAAATTTTGAATTGCTAATGTCAGCATTTTTAATATATTTTTTAACGATGACTGACGGCAAGGGATCCGAGTCCAATTTGGTGAAAGAGAGAGGGTGTCCCTCTAATATTGGTATTTTTCAGGGGGTGGCACTGAAAATTACCCTATGGTTAAATCTTGGATCTAAAATAATTATTTATTATTCAGTTCAATCCGGGTCTGGATTTATGCCAAGAACCATCGGATCTAACCGAAATCGGACCGAATAACTTAATGTCATTTTTTCCTCTTTAACTGAAAACTTGACGTGATTTATATGGAAACCTGACATAATTAATCAACTAAATGATAAATCATCTTATAGAGTTACAATTATAGTCCAACGGTAAAACCCTCTTTTCCTACTTCTTCTTCTTCTTTTTTTTATAAGTTTGTTTTGCCTTAGAACTCATGAACCATGCGTTAAATAATCTATTTGACTATAACTCTTTAAGTTTGAAGTGTTCTATTCTTGCTCTTCCCACGATTAGCATAGCAGTGACTCTTTGTCTTAGACAAAATTATAATGGCCGAAAGCTTCACTTCTTCCTTTTCTCACAATTCTCCGGCGGCCAATCGATCAATTCTTCTCAACAACACTATAGTAGGTCGGTTTTCTATCTCCTACAACGTTGCACTTGTTTGATTTTCAATCTCCAATAGTGTTTTTTTTTTTTTTTTTTTGAACGAAACTTGAAAATTATTGTTGTTTATCAATAAATATGATGTTAACACTATAGTAGGTCGGTTTTCTATCTCCTACAACGTTGCACTTGTTTGATTTTCGATCTCCAATAGTGTTTTTTTTTTTTTAAATGAAACTTGAAAATTATTGTTGTTTATCAATAAATATGATGTTGAGACTCATCCAATTTGTCACATTGCAGATAATTGGGCGTTTGAGACAAATCTCAATGGGCCATTGAGCTAGGGACTTTTGCCCTTGTTTATTGCTTGTTCCCAAATAGGAACCAGATTGGACCGGAACCGGATAGGTTGGGTACGAGGACCAATTTTTAAAACCGAGACTGGACTTGGTCTGGTTTTGGATCACACTAACAATCCTTGGAACCGAAACCAAATCCAGACCGAATACTTGGTTCCATTGACACCCTTAGATGTGACCCTTATTG
>NC_056565.1:19612489-19684720 GCF_013358625.1 Macadamia integrifolia
ATAACCGATTCTTTCTCTTTGAAGTTTAAAAAACAACAAATAGAGAGCCAAGATGGTGTGTGGTAGCCATGTTTTAAAGAAAGGATGTGAAAGACAGATCTTCTGTCGATGAGGAGAGAGAGAGAGAGAGAGAGAGGGGGAGGGGGGGGGGGGGGGGGACGAGGAAGGAGGACTGAGGAGGCGAATGGCTGATCTTGAAGAACATCAACGTTAAGGACAATGAAAGAAGATGAGTTTTGCACCTCTAAGTTGATGTTCTTCAAGATCAGCTCACTCGCCTTCTGTAGTTGAATGCATGGAACAAGTTCTCTTAATACTCAGTATGTGGCTAGAGGTTGAGGACCACCTTCTTTCTCTTATTTCTTTGACTCTATTTATTTATTTTTCCTTGTCTCAAGTTCAGAGAAAGAAATCGTCATCATCAACATACACTGGAATCTATAATTTCTTCGTTTAATTGTGGGTCCACGTTACAGGTTCTGTCAATTTTGCCTCCAGTGGCAACAACTGCAGATCGCTGCTTCAATGGTTTCTCCTTCTCTGTAAATCTATAGAAATATTCAAGAAATCATCTTTTATAGAACTGAACTACAGAAACGATTCCTGAATCCAATTACCAACAAGCAGTCCATTGCACCAGATCACATGAAACCAAGCCATTGAAAGAACACCAAGGCGGCACTATGGAGGGATGCTAAGTATTAGGTAAGCTTCTTAAACGGTTTCGTTTTTTCAGTGCAATATTTTTTAGGTAAAATCAAAATATGATCTCAGTTTAAATGGTTCAATTTTAATTTTTAAAGGTTTTTATAGGTTTTTTAATTTTTTTTATTGAAATGGATGACAGGATGTAAATTTATTATTGAATCGAATTATTTACTGTTACAAAAAAAAATTATTTATTGTTATATGTTTTCTTTTAGGCTTTGTTTGGTTGCAAGGGGATTACAAATTTTTTATGTAAAGTGGAATTTTTTTTTCTTAGAAAAAATAAATTTAGATATTTGATTACAAGGGAAATATATTTTACATGTGAAAAAAATTTCACTTAACCATTAAAATTTCTTTTTTTATTTCCCCACCAAAATAGGAAGAAAAAAAAAACCCTACTCTCACGATTTCTCTCTCTCTCTCAGTCTCGCAACTCTTTCTCTGCTCATGACTCTCATCAATCTCTCTCTCTCTCTCACGCAACTTTTGGAATGGGCCTTTCAGTCATTATCACTTGTGAAGTTGTGATCTATTAATGTTTTCTTTGTGACTATCTTTTATATTATTTTAAATATCTATTTATGCTGCATTCATTTGATATATAGAATGAAATGATTTATTTTGGTTAGTGATAGAACATAGTATCTGATGACATTTGGTTTGATTTTGGTACAGACCTTGAATGACCTGATTCACTTAACCAATATAAATTTTGAGGAGCTGGGTGGATTCTAGATTGAAAAGTACTCCCCCCCCCCCCAATCATCTCTTTTGAGGAGTTTGGTTGGATTATTAGTTTTTTAAAATTTTACATCAATTTTACATCCAACCAAACAACTATGGTAAATTAATTTCACTTCACTTCTATTGCAACCAAACGACTTAAAAGGGAAAAAATTCCCTTCCCTTCACTTCACTTCACTTCCCTTCCCATCCCATTTCCCTTGCAACCAAATGCAACCTTACTAATTGTAGGTTGGGGTATAATTTTGACCCTGACAGCCCAAACCCACACTGAGCCCAAACCTTGTATAACCTAGTTATGGGGGTCAACCCGGCCCAGCCCGACTTTGACAAGGGTTGAGTTGGGCCTGGGTTGAGACCTAGGCCCAGTCAACCCGATTTTAACCCTGATATATTATTGTATTTAGTAATAGTATTCCGCTTCCCCTAGTATATAATGCATTTTTAAAACCCTAGTTCCCTAACCCCTTTTTTCTTTACAACAAAAAAACACAAACTCTTAGACTCATATCTTTTGAAGTTTTCTCCCCCATTCGTTCATCTCAAAGATTATGTTTATCTCTCATCTTTTTTTTTTTATTATTTTTTTTAACAATATATTTTGCGAGTGTGAATTATGATTTAGAAATTTACTTCTCACTATTTGTTGATTAAGTTTTGTTGTTTGTGTAACTTCAACCCACATCATGTGTCACACAAGCCATGTATTCTTGCCTATTGAGCTAAGACAATCAAGTGGCCAAATTATTTCTCCTTTTTTTTTTTTTTTTTTTTACATAGGTTGTCTTTGTATCTCTAGCTATGTATTGATATGAACTTTAGATACAGTAGCAATCATAAAGAATTGGGCTAAAAGCATGTCCAATTTCTGGGAGATGTGGTAATACCAGACGATTAAAAGATCTATCTTATAACCAAATTGACAACATTGCATATTGTAAATTTATGGATTAGGGGTGGACAAGGGCTAACCAGTCTTAAAATCTCCGTACTCCCCTTGGTAAATATAAGCTTAACATTTGTGACCCTTTATAGAAAAAAAATAATAATAATAACAAAATAAATACATGACCAACCTGGGTCAACCTGGCCTAACCCTAAGCCCGATAGGGTTGGGTTTGAGCGTGAACCCAGTATGATTGGGTTGGGCCTGGGTTGAGTTTTGGGGACTTAGAGTTTTAAAAAGCTCGGCACAACCCGACCCTGTTTCACCCCTAATTGTAGGGTTATAGTTGTCTAATTGTGATAATTTTTTATTTGAAAATGTTTGAACGTTTTTTACATTTTTTAATTGGATTTTCTCACTCTTTATCATATTTGTTTATTCTAATCATGATTTTTTTTTTTTTTAGAACTAACCATGAATCGGTGCGGGTTTACCTCTTGCACCGTGTACTACCTATTTATAAATGAGTCAGGCCTGAGTTCGACACGTTTAATAATCAATGCATACTAGGCCGGTCTTTAAACGGTCAGACCCATCTGGTTTCTCAATTTTGATATAATATACTTGGCTCGATTTCGATAAATGCTTTTAGTCTTATTTGTAAGTAAGATACCCAGCTTTTCCATAAAAACCAGAGGACAAATCGAAACCAATAACGGGCAAAGATTTCTCAATGCCGAAGCCCATCGGCCATTGAAGAGTGATGAACTTAAATCTCAAGAAACAGATCGATACGCCGTTATCATTCAAATCGATTTCACCGTTGATCCAATATTGATATGTGTTAGGAAATTTGATAGAACTCATCATAAAAAATTAGTCTTCATCAAGTTATCCATTTCCGATGTGAAATTATTAATTCTATCTTCTATATAAAATTTAGTCTATATCAAATTATCCATTTTTTATGTGGAATTATTAATTCCACCATCTACATGAAACTTAATCCAAGATTGTCCAGGTATAGGTACAGACTCGGTCGATACTTAGAACACTTGGTGTTGGTGAGAGTGCCTCCAAGATAAGTGTTTTGCTCTCAACGGCATCCTTCGCTTGTGCATTTGTCGAATAGGAAAACCCAAACTGAAACTGGGCTGGGCCAAAAGTGAAACCAATTCAATCCGATGAAAATTGAATCAAACCGGATCAAATCAAATGATTAACACCACCTACATACTTTGTTTCGGCGAATTAGACTAGGCAACTATAAAAGACTAACCATTTTGACAACAATAACAAATTCACTGGTATTTTTTAAGTTCTGACAAAATAAATAAAAATAAGAGAAAAAGATGAGTATGCTAACGGGTTATTTAAGAATAAGTCATACTAACGTTTGTTGACCGTTGGATTAAATTGTTTAGATCTTTGCCATTGATGAATTATAATACTATACATATATGTGACCTAAATAATATATATGATTTAATATAAAATACTTGACATGTCAGCTTCTCTCTTCACTTTCTATCGTCACTCTCTCCTCTGCTATGAAGACTACAAACTCTGTAAAGTTTGCAATGGTTGTTGTTGCCGCAGATTATGTTCTCTCGTCACCCTAAAAATAAATTCACTAATATCTTAAAGTGCGTATTTATGCCCCTTCTAGAACTTGCAGTAGGGAAAGTATTGTGCCCTAGGTTACACCCTTTTATTTTAATCATTTTTACAATAAATGATGGACCTTCACGTTACAGATTTGTAATAATATGATCGAACCTTGTAGAAAGGCAACCACCATTGGTCCCATGATATAAGGATGGGCTAAAATTTTGAACTGATCTCAAAGAGGAAACCCTAAACTTTTTTTTTCTTTTAATAGAAATCTCTAAAGTCTATAGAAGCATGGGGAGTTCACTATGGCTGTTGGGAATTAACCGGACACATCAATGCCAAACATTGTTTTAACTGAATTATCATTATCTCTAACCAAAATGAAATGATTTGTTGAGCACATGACAAGAATGTCAACTCAAGCTATTAGAGTTCCCAATTTAAATCCAAAATCTAAACCTATAAAATCATGCTGAACAAGAAACGTTACATGATAACGTGTACCTGTATCAAGATGCAGGAGATGTAAAAAGATCGTGTTGCATCATGCTGAAGATGTTTATGAGTGCCCTCCCAATGGCGGCAGACATTAATGTGTATATACATTATTGATTAGATTACTGAAAATAAAATAATTAAAATCAGATAACGATTAAATACGAGCCCATTAAATTTACTTGATAAAAGCCTGAAACCAAATATCACTTGAAATCAAAAGTAAACTGTTCCTACCGCTTAACACCGCTACCCCTCCCCCAACATCCCTTACTTTTCTGAGGTTATCCTTGCTCTGCCCCATTCACTTTCATTTTGAACAGAAAACCCAACTAAATCAACTTCTGGGTTTGGAAGCAATGAAAAGAAAAAAAATTGAAATTGAGAAGAGTGACATGGACACATAAAAACTGGTGTTTTCATGTGCCAGTGGGTGAATAGGGACAAGAAAGGCAGATAAAGAGCAAAGAGGGGGGGGGGGGGGAATCAAAACAGAGAAGAGGAGATTGAGAGGTAGTCTGCCGAGGAGTTGGCTTCTCTGTAAGCATGATGGAATGAGATGGCTTCAAACTGAAGAGAGAGTTGAAGACAGTCTTCAATAATCGACGAGATGCACCAAGGACTCGAGTGCATTTTTCCAGAAAGCAAAAGAACAATGAGGGAGTTGTCACTTTCAATAATGAAGTGGGAGATATTCTTGTGAATGGCAATGAGAATAGCTAGAACTGCAATGGCTTCAGCAACAATGGGGAAATAATGACCAATGCCGTTAAAGAAGCCGCAAATGAAATGAGGCATTTGAGTCCCGACAGACTCCACCGATACTAGTTTTCCCTGGGTTGCCTTTTATGGCTCCATCAACAGTAAACTTCATAAATCCATGAGAGGGAGATCTCCAACTGACAAAGATAGTTGATCTAGGTGGGGGAAAATGCACCGTTCGAAGTTCCTTCTTTGTTTCAGACTTGGCTTTGTGGATAATCTTGATGGGGTTGAACTGGGTTTGATCAAAAATCAGATTCCAGTATGTAGTTCATATATTGAGAAAAAATAAATATAGAACAATTCATGAAGATCGATAAGCATGCACGACAAACACTACAAAAACACGTTTTAGGCATACCTGAATCCATGGCTGAAGAATAAGAACTCCTTAATGTCTTCTTGTATACTCTTCGTACAACACGATCAATGTTGGTCTGGTCTACCCTCTTTTCCTTTTGCTTTTGGTCATTAGCCTCACTTAATGGGTCAATGATAACTATATATAGGGGTGAGGGTAGGGACTAACCCTGCAATAAAATTAGGGTTTCCTCCCCATTAAGGAAACAATACCTTAGGTCCACACATAGTAATAAATATTTCATACCATTAAGGTGTGCTAATAGAATCAAATATCTCCATAGAGATCACTTACCAATAATATTGGATTCTTTCTGCTTACTCCATCTGTAGTCAACACCACTAAATCGATTTTGAAAACAAATCTTTAACTATGCTAGCCCACCTAATAGAAAATTTTACAATCTTCCACTTGGGCAGCATATGTCATAAGTTTTAGATTTTAAAATTTATTTAAAACGACTCTCCGATTTAGATAAACTGAATATGGCCACAAACAAAACAGTGTCGAATGGAGTGCACCTTAAACCAAATGCCTTAATCCGAATGAGAATTACAAACACCCAACCGTATTGATCATCACATCTAAAGCAATATGAGACCACGTCAAAGTGCGCATAACATCACTGACTTGGACTGAACAGTATAAAAGTGTGGTATAGAAATAACATGCAATAATGATCATCATGTCTATTTCCAAATTGGTCCTGGCTCGAAAACCAAATGAGCCATATGAGACAAATACTGAAGGTCTCATTAACTAAAAGCGTCTCCCAAACGCTCAAGCTTCAATCAAAGAAGCTCATTGGGACTGGGTCCGGATATCCCACAACACTAGCACTAGACCTCAATCAAACGAGGCTTTACTAGCAACAGGATGTGTGTGTATTGACTAGAACCTCAGATACTGAATGAGGTAAATACACCACATATAATCTCAATTTTCTGTAGGAGGCAAATAAATAAGTGTATACATATAAACAAATGGTCATAAAATGCATATATATAAAATAAAACTGAAAGTCAAATGCGAATATATTGAGCAAAACTCCCACTAATAAAGTGCATCAAAAGAACTAACAAGTCCCATATTAGTGGCATGCTCTTGAAAGACTTTTTGAGTCAAGCCCTTAGTAAGAAGATTTGCAATCATGTTTTCTATAGCAATCTATTCCATTGTAATCTGTGACTCTTGAACTTTCTTTCTGACAAAAATTACTTAATGTCAATGTGTTTAGAGTCTGAAGTACTTTTACGGTTATGAGAGAAATGAACCGCAGCGGAGTTGTCACAGAACACCCTCAATGGTTTAGATATAGAGTCAACAATCTGTAATAATGTAGTTCTACAGAAATTTATGATTCATGAGCTTACTCCCACTGATCTTTAGATAGACCTATTCGATTCCTCCCATTTTCATAAAGAACCTTAGCTTGAACATAATTAGCAACCATTGGCTTAGGAAGCTCATCAATTCAAGATTAAAATTTATTATCATAATAGCCAAAGAAATATTAAAGGATTAGTTCAATTCCTTAAAATTGAAACCATTCAAACTTTTTTAACAGAAAATAGCTGAGAAGTCAAAGCTGACAAATATAATCATACATATTTACCAAAATATACAATATGCAAGAATAGAAAACATATTAAACTTCCCAACAATATAATTAAATCTGACTAATTATGCTATTAATCAGATTTATTCCAGTATATTTTCAATAACTGTAGGAAAACAGAAACTGAGGAAAGATCCGACCTCATCGGGGTCACACCTATGATGGCAAGATTACCCAACATGTAGTGAAATCTTTCACATGTAAGGTGAGACGCTCGAAACAACACCACTTTGAAGATTTCGTCACTTGTGGTGGCAAGACAAGAATCTCCAAAGCTATGAAGCCCGAAATGTCACCCTCACACTATCAAGCGAAACCGACCAAATGAAGACTCACCTGTGGTGGCAAGAGCACATCATTCGTCATATGGTCTCCTTGACTGCAATCCATCCTAAATAGTCAATAGTAATTTCACAATCTCAGTAACTAGCCCACTAAGTGGAAGCGTAATCACTGAAATTATAAAAACCTATAGACTTGGATTGCTATCAAATTCCCGTAGGTTTAGATTTTGGGTGCAAACAACAAGATGAGTTATTTCAGTATTTAATTAATAAAATATTCAATATAAGCCCACAAAAGCAACCCATTATAAACCCTAAAGTCAATATGGTAACACCATAATTTAATAGTTATCAAAGTGAGTACATTCTTAGTATGACAGTTTTGTACTTCCAGCCATTACCATAAATAAATAAAAAATCTAAATATGACATTTTCTATAATGACAACATGCTAAATATGAAAGTTCATAATATTTATTCATGATAACCAAAAAAACACATGAAATATGTTACTTCATCCTTAATTCATTAGATATACAAAGTTGCATACAAATATGAACTTTCAATCCAAATGGCTTTAATATCCAACACAAATATTAGCACATAAACTTTAAAGTCAATCACAATAAATACCTACAATTTCTTTAAATAAAAAAAAAATTCATTAACTAATAGAGCACATGAATCAAATAATTTATAGGCCAAAATAACAATAAGCCTTTAACAAATAAAGGTAATGTTGGCTTAGATCCATATTAAGTATAAATAACTTCATAGGCTTTATACTAATAAGTCACTAAAACTTCAATGAGTTCATTTAAATCATTCAAATATAATAAATCTGTTTTATCTCGATGAATTTTCAATAAAATTGAACTTTATCACAAGTACAAATATGACATAAATTTGAAGAAATATTACTTAAACAATGCACTTGTAATATTTTGTATCATAAATGGGTGTCAAAACTCATAATTATGTATCTCATGATGAAACCTGATGTCACAGATAATAAATATAACATCGAATAAAATATCAAAATACCCCATATTGACTTAAAATTCATGAAACGACAAGTATAATATACATAATAAAACATGTGTGGTACATCTATCACCCTCAATAGGATAATAATTTATTCTCCCACTAATATAAGAGAGTAGGACTAGATGACCTAATAAAAGTACCATTTATAAGAGTCAATATCAGTTCATATTAGGACTAGATCTAATTGTTGGTTTGAATAAACAAGGCCAAAATAGTCAACAGTATAAACAGATTTCAGAAGTCATTTCAATAAATCAAAATTAAACAATTTCTGATTCCATTTGCATAAATTGTTTATGGTCTATACAATTATTAGATTCAAAAACTGGATTTCATTGAAACTATGCTGAAAATAGTTAATAAACCATCAACATGTAGAAGTAACGTAGGATCATCTTATGTCATAACATCTCAAATATGAGTATAGGTATCATTATTAATATTAATTTTTAAGATGCCAACTCTACCCATAAAGAATCTTCACAAAAATCGATTTAAATAGACCACACCAATAATAAAGTTTAATTTGGTGAGATTCATGTGCATTCACTGTAATGACTATATCACTTAAGAGTTATAGCTGAAACTGTATCCTTATCCTTTAAGACAGGAATACACTGGTTCTCTCATTTCTTGTATTAACTGTGAAAAGAACAATAACTTTTGAGATCCCTTTACCTTTGAAATCAGAATCCTTAGGTTACTGTCATTTTCTTTAACTTTGGTGACATCATCTTTAGGCAAATGTCACCTACTATGCTACCCTAGGGAAAACTATGAAAGAACAAGATACATCACTTTGGTGCTTTGGTGGAATCCATATCACCATTTCATGGTTCCCTAAAAATGCGTTTTATAGCTAAATATGTGCGAAAGCTTACACCCAACTTAACTCCAATGTATTTATTCATCATAGAGTATTCCAAATATGACATGCAAACATAAAATGCCATTAATTTTCTGCCTATGTCATTCATAAATGACTTTTTTAATATCATAGTAATAATAAACTAGTGCAAAAAACATGCATAAACAGAAATACAATTCTGAAGCCATTATAGAATAAAGACAAAACACTATAGCTGTTCCAAAACAGTTATGGAACACAAAATATAGGTCTCATTTTTCTTGTTTTAAATTCAACCCAGTATATTGAACATACATCCACTGGTCGAACCATAAACAATATTTGAGAATATATAATTACTCCTCCCACTGATTTGACCAATTAAGTAATTATCTACAATATCCCAAGTACATGATAAAGTGACATCATGAAATCAATGGTATTTTATTATTCATAAGGCCTTGGGACTCCAAAATAATTGTTTTAAATCTAAAAAACCTCATTAGACATTATGTGAAAATTGATCATTACCATATAAGACCATTTCAAACGATAAAATCCTTCACAATATCAATAACATAGTCAATTTTCAACACATTAATCAATGACCAATTGGTTATATGACTAAATACAAAAATAATAATTTTTTTTTAATGAATACTTTCCTGATTAACATCGGTCAATGTTGATGACTTTTCTGAGTGGGTTTTTCGACGACCAATTGAAAAATCCAAATAGTTCAATTTTCGAGGTCAATGTGTCAGATATCTGAATTGACCAACCTAATCGGTTCAGTCATGGCACAATTTTGGTAGAACCGATTCATCTTGATTTTGGGTTGGTTTAGGATTTAATCACTTTAAGGGGACTTGATCAAGACATTGGATTTTATTACTATTATTATTTTACCTATGACACAATACCAATGCCAAATCTCAAACGATCAAGACCGATGTTGATATCATTGGATCTAATCAAACAATGCTTGAAACATACCTGTTCAACATTATAGTGGTCTACAATCTAATTTGGTTTACCAAGCCGGATTTAATTTGGTTCAATTCAACCTATTTCCAATTAGACCCATAAGCTTTAACCCATTACACTTAAATAAACATGGGCAACCCAAAACAAACTTTTAAACACCCATAGGCTCAGCCCATTTAACCTTAAAATAAATAAATAAATAAATAAACATTATCCTCCATTGCCTTAAATGTTAACCCTTCTTATGCATCCCACCGGATAAAAAGTCCAAAAAAACTCACATCAATTTTACAAACAAGACAATGCTTGCCCTATCATTACCATGTCTATGTGTCATCTCATACTAAAAAAAGAAAAAGGAACAATTCCTTTTATGAATATTTATATTTCAGCATATTGTTTAAGTCACACCGGTCATTATACTATGTAGTATAAACCATTGAAAATCTATAATACATCCATCCTTAGTTCCCCTAAGTTCCCAAATATAATCAAACCATAGAAATCTCTTCCCAATTCATCTCAAGGTGGGCCTTGAATGTTCACAGTTGGGTCTAGGTGTATAGATCATTCTAGATGTGGGTCACAAATCAGGTAATCAATTAGGATTCTGATTTATGACAAAAAATAAACTGATTCTTATTTTCTTACAAAAAACATGGATACATATTTAAGGTAGAAACATATAAATAATCAGTTTTCAATGGAAAGATGTGAAAAGCTTTCTTTTACTTTACAAATTTTTTTTTTAAAAGGTAACCAAATCATACTTACCTTTTTGTCACATTTTTTTAAAGAGTTTGCACGATTCTCCAAAAGACAAATCAAGGGTTTTTTTTTTTTTTTTTTTTTTTTACAAAAAACAACCAAAATGTAGTTAACTTTAAGACCAAAACCGTGATCTTTACTGGTGGAACAGCTGTGGTCAAAACCGTGGTTAACTTTAAGACCAAAACAACCAAAATCGTGGTCAAAACCAAAACCATGGTTACAAAATCAAGGGAAAGTTTGTATGGTTCTGCATTGATTTTTTTTAATTTAACTTTACAAGTTTTGTCCTTTAGTAATAATATATAATATATTATTTTTCTCGTTTCTTTAAAACAAAACGACTCGAGGAGAAGAAATTGATTTTTATTACTGGTGGTATAGTCGATCAATTTTTCATGAACGAGACTTTGATACCATTGAGAGAAAATAAATACGAAAACGATTCATGGAGATCGATAAACATGCACGACAAACACTACAAAAACACGTTTTATGCATACCTGAATCAATGGCTGAAGAATAAGAACTCCTTAATGTCTTCTTATATACTCATCGTGCAACACGATTAATGTTGGTTTGGTCTACCCTCTTTCCCTTTTGATTTTGGTCGTTAGCTTCACTTAATGGGTCAGTGATAACTATATATAGGGGTGAGGGCAGGGACCAACCCTGCAATAAAATTAGGGTTTCCTCCCCATTAAGGAAATAATACCTTAGGTCCACACATAGTAATAAATATTTCATACCATTAAGGTGTGCTAATAGAATCCAATATCTCTATAGAGATCACTTACCAATAATATTGGATTCTTTCTGCTTACTCCATCTGTAGTCAACATCCCTAAATCGATTTTGGAAACAAATCTTTAACTATGCTAACCCACCTAATAGAAAATCTTACATATATTCCATAAAATGTTGCAAAAGAAAGAGGTTTGTCGCGTAATGGAGTGTTACCAGGGGTTATGTCTAGCTATGAATGTCTAGATAGTGGAGAAGATGGAATGAGGAGAGATTAAAGTGATGGCGTCTCGAACTTTAGCCCATATGGACTGAGAGACCAGGCATTCAAGCAATAGATGATTAGCACTTTGGAATGGGTGGGAGCAAAGAGGGCAGATTGAAGAAATGGAGGAACCTCGACTGTTGAGTAGGTCATGTTGGGGGAGTTTGTTGTGAAGAATCTTCAAATGAGGTGGTGTATTTTCGAAGTGGTGGGAAGATGCCAAATTTTTACCCAATGACTCGGGTGTGAGAGATTGAAAACATTAAGGATAATACTATATGTAGAGCTCACAGAGAAGCCAGATGATCTTATCCTCAGAGGGGAAGATGGGGAAGGGTATGGAGAGAATAGATAAAGCAATAGGAGAGGGCCACCAATAAACACAAGAGCTCTTGCGCGAAGATCTAAAG
Source organism: Macadamia integrifolia (assembly GCF_013358625.1). NCBI lineage: Eukaryota > Viridiplantae > Streptophyta > Magnoliopsida > Proteales > Proteaceae > Macadamia > Macadamia integrifolia. Next base: position 19,625,033 of record NC_056565.1, read on the forward strand.
ATTGGGTCAATGAGATGCGAAAAGAAGTGGGGGCTTCTCTTGGAAGAGGGAAGGGAGCTGATGCAGGGGGTAAATTAGAAATCCAAAAGTCGAACCAAGGGTGAATAGAAGAGCCGTTGCCCACCCCATGAGAATACCTTTGCGAGGAATATCTTTAGTGAAGCAAATCGGTTTCCAACCCCAAGAGGCTGTAGAGGGCAGTCTGCTAGAAGAAAGGATGTATTTGGAAAGTATTTCCTTTTCATAAATTTTCACCAAAGCAAAGACATAGGCTGAAGGAGTTCCCATCCTTTCTTAGAAAGCAAGGCCTGATTAAAGGCAGAAGAGAGCTTGATATTCAGCCCACTGAACTCCTTAGGTTGACACACTATTGACCATGAGATAGTTGGGACCAGAGATGTGGTGCCATTGGACCAAAAAAAATTGCGGCTTGAAGAATCAAGAGACTTGTGGACAGTCGTAGGCAGCTTGAAGCAAGAGATCATGTAGAGAGGCATCACCAAAAGTGTGGATTGGATGAGAATAGTTTTTCCAGCTGGGATGAGATATTGAGACTTCCAATGTTGTAGTTTAGAGGATACCTATTCATGAAGTTCCTTGCAATGAGCTTTGGAGAGCTTTCTGCTGACGAATAGAACCCCAAAGTACTTATCCATATCAATGGTAGGAGCAATTTGAAGGAAGTCCCTTAACTGTCTACACTAATCCATTTAATTACCATGGGTTCAAGAAAACTTGGTCCTATAATTAATGAGTTATCATGTCTTTTGTTTATTTTGTTTTCTTTTCTTCTCCATCATCGCATAGCCAAAAGTCTGTGGGGCCCATTTGTTTGATGGGGAGTCTGGGGTGGGATTGTTGTGGGACTAGGACTCACATGGTAATGGGGTAACCGACAGGAAAGTGAAGTTGAGTTTGCCATCACTTTACCACCACTTTACAGTTCCACCATCTTGTTTGGTTATCTTACCTAGAGAAGATTCCAAAGACTAAAGAGAGCAAAGCAAAGAGTTGAGCATGTGTGTGTGAGAAGGGGCTGTGGAGCTCCGGTAATGCTTAGATTACAACTTCTGAGGATTTTTCTGTTAAGACGATGGAGCTCCAGTGATGCTTCTTGGTTTTGGTCGTGGGTGGAAGACGATGAGGCTCCGGTAATATTTCCTTGTTTTTTCTGTTTGATGATCTTGTATTCCATCCTCCTCTCTCTCTGTTATGCAAGTGAAGTTTCAAAATCTCAGATCTAGGGTTGGCTTCTCCTTTGCATGCAATATGTTATCAGTTATCTGTGATTAGCTTCTCTCATCCCAAATCTCTTGCCCTCTATCCCCCTTCTTAATCTTGCATGCAGAGAGAGGTTTGTAATTTAATGGATGGGAACCAATTGCTGCAAATCTTCGATCTTCCTTTTTTTTTTTTTTTTTTTAATCTTGGAATTTGGCTTGCACCTTTGGTGTTGGTGTGCGATGTCTTGTATTCCGTCACAGTTTAACTCAGAGAGTACTGGTGCAGCACCTCGACAGGCAGGACGGTGGTCCCGCTAGCTGGTTAGCGGGCCGTGGAGGTTACAAGGGGGTAGGAGGCTTCCCTGCATAGCAGGGGGTGTAGGGGGGCATAGCCTTCCGCTCGAATTTTTTATTTGAGGTCAATTATGTACTTTCCGGATTAGGGTTTTTCGCTATATATTTGTAGCGAGGATTTCTTTATCTGTAATGCAAGCAATACTGAGAGGTGTGAGGACGAGTACTGTAATCCTATTCTCCATTGATAGTGAAGCAAGATCTCATCTCACTGGGGACATAGGCAACTTTTTCGAATCTCGTAAAATCAATGTGCATTGTCTGTTCTATTTTTCCATTATCTTCTACATCGTTTTAGAGTTGCGTTTCTACATTTGGTTGCCATAGTGAGATATTTCCATCTCTTTGATTTTTTTTTTATTATTATTAATCTTGCAGTCCATACCGCAAGGGCCTACAAATTGAGTGATTGATTGCAGACGTGGGTGTAGCAGCAGCTGGGCATAGGGTTTTCTTGGTGAGTGGTGGAAGAGCTTCAAGCGATAGGCAAGGCAGGGTGATACGCAAAGCACCATCTCCCAACTGTTTTCCTTCATGTTTACCAGCAAAGTCCTACCAATTTGGTGGAACTTTGCAAAGGAGTGGGGCAGGAGAAATCGCTAACCACGTCGACTGACAGGAGTTGCATAGTTTTTTTTTTTTTTTTTCTAAACAAACTCCCACCCCCTGATAACCAAACACCTTCAAATATCATGGGGTGGAATAGTTTGTACAACTATCCCATCCTTTGAATTCCACACCAGAAAAATCCCATCAAACAAACGGGGCGAAGGAAAGTTTCATTTTAATTGTTGATTTGTCCTCAATAGTCACTTCACTTCAGTCCTACTTTCGGAAGCTCAGGGCGCATGGGAGCTAAAGAATTTAATGCACTTCATGAGTAGAAAGAAATTAGCCAACTCTATTTCCCCATTCAATGCCACCAATTTTGCTAGATATCATGTTCGCACTTTCTATTGCCGTTTGCCCATCATATTCACATGAACACCTTTCATCATCTGACATCATCTAATTAACCTCTCTTAACCTTAGAAACTTATTTTTTTCCCATTTTTTTTAGGTGTGTGGGTTGGGATGCACCCCAATTATGAATGGCTACCATAGTTTTAGAAATAGGCCCATACCGATGCATAATCAAATCGCTCTTTCATAGTGATACGATACACAAAGAATAACTAAAATTCAAAATATGATACAGTAACATTATTTTTGAGGGCAAAATTGTGTAATACGATCAATATGGATCATATTGAATACAATATCAATTTTGTAACCAATACCTATTCCATTACAATGCACGAAAAACTATTGATGGCTACCTACTTTACCCTTTCTCACCAGAAGAAAGCTTCTCACCTAAATTTTGATGCGTACAAAATGAAAATTGGACTGATAAGATGTCCGGTTTGTAAAATTTAAATCAAAACCGATAGTTATTGATCTGGTTTGTTATCCGTTTTCTTTAATGATCCCTTATTGGTGTATTGTCGATCCAGTCTCGTTTTTCATTAATAAATAGGAAGAAACTACTAAAATTTGAATGTTAGTAGTTTATGTAAATTACTTTTTGGTCCGACCTACTAGTAATCTTTGAATGGAAGTTGTTTTTATCATTAAAAACTCAGTACTAAAATATGGGGTAACAAAAAAAAGACAATTTTACTAGTTATTTTATATAAATAATTTTTAGGTCGGCCAACCCAAAAATGGTTTTCAAAAATAATTTGGACTAAATTAACACCTGATTCTTATTTTATTAGATAGTAATCGAAAATACCTTTCCAAAGACAGTAAATTCCCTTACCCAAAAAAAAAAAAAAGGACAATAAATTCATAAAATTTCGGCCTACGCTTCAAAAGTTATGACATTTTAAAGTTTCTATGATTTTTAGAACCAAAATTCAAAAACTGGCCAAACCTCGGGCTAACCGGGAGTTGCCATCCTTAGGTCCTAACATTCTAAGCCAAAAACCTTAAATCTAATAGTAGTAGTAGGTTACTACTATTAACTCTTTCTTCCCTCCTTTGAATTGAAGACCTTACATCTAAAGGTTGTCGATTACTACCATGAAGCAACCAAAACCATATATAGTAAAGGAGGCCCTACCATGAGAGGAGCTACTTTTGATCTCAAGACCATCTTCGGCTCTTGAGAGAGAGAGAGAGAGAACAAATAGGGATTTGCCACTTAGATTAAGGTATAGAGATTAAGGTATAGGACCCATACAAGTATAAAATTGACTCTAAGACAATTCCAATGGGGACCAATCAAACCATTAGTCTGAGTACGGATAACGTTATGGTCCACCGAAGGCTTTAAGCAGTTTGGTACTCTTGATTAAACTTCTAAAAAAAAAGTACTTCTAGTAAAATTGGTCTTTTATTATTATTATTATTAATTTTTTTTTTTAAAGGTGTCTGAGCCAGTTTATAGATGAAGAATCGAACCTGGGACCATACACTTATCCACACAATCCCTAGTTCACCTTAACTACCTAAGCAACCCACAAATGGGTATTACTTGGCTAAAATTAAACATACATAATAAAATAAATTAAAAAAAGGCTGGGCACGACGCTAGGGTGCCTAGCATATTCATCCTCTCCCATCCCTCTTTGGAAAGGACTCCATTGTCCTCCTGTGTCCAGCCCTGTGGTTGGTGCTTGTCACTAACTTACCGAAAGCTGATGTTATGCCCAACCATTTTTCAATATATAAACTAAAAAAATTAAATTAGGAAATGAAATACGTACAAATAAAATGGTTTAAAAGACACATACCCAAATTGATTGGAAACAAAGTAAGGATTAGTATACAAAAATATAAAAAATGAATTAAGTGCAAAGTAAGGGTTAAGATAGAGGAATTTAAAGAAATAAAATATATAAAACAAAGTAAACAACAAGGGACGAAGCCAAATACGTGCAAGCCTTAATTCTAATGCAGGAATACTTGAACAAATTGAAAGAAAACCTTAAAAAAGCAAAAATCCAAATACAATAAGGAAATAGTAGTTACGACGATGAAAAAAAAAAAAAAAAGAAATTCATGCATAATAAAGCAATAAAATTTTAGAAACATGCTCCTAGGGTTAAAAACTTAGAAAAATCCCACAAAACTCCAGAAAATTCTTATTAGGAAAAGTAAAAAGAAAGTCAATTAACACGGAAAATATCATAGGACAAAGAAACATAAAAGTCTAAATGTTGAGGAGTATCAGAAAATAACTTTAAGGTAAGAGAGTTTTTTCACACAAAAAAAAAAAAAAGGAGTTTGAATTAATATAGGTTGTCCCCCTCCTATCAGTAACCATGAACATTAGGTTAAAAAGACCGCAACCTTTACCTATCAAGAGAGAAAATCTTGGGTTTCCTATATATCTAAGGATTGTGTGTTTCCAGGTCAATACCATAGAGTCGCATATATACATAGACATAATGAGAGCACTTGATCAGATGTTATCTCTTGATTTAATGGTTTTCTTCTTCTTCTTAGATCTCAATTTTGGCATTCCTATATGATGCTGCTGCTTCTTTGCTACTTCAACAACCTCTCCATATCCATATCCATTTTTTTTAGCAATAGAGATCATGACGAGCTTGATGGTTGCATGTGTTAGGTCTAGGTTTTATTGTCTTTAATAGTTATGATTTGATGGTCTAAGCTAGATATAAGACATTATGGTTTCATAGAGTTTTACTATTGAATTGCTTCTTTCTTACTTCATTATGAAATCTCCATGATAAGTAAGAGTCAAGAGAAAAAAAAAGGCTTATCTGTATTTAAAATTAAAGGGAAAGAGATAGATATGCAACCGATATCAAGCATGCTAGCGGATAACATCAATAAGATCACATAATGGAGTATCATTCAGGAAGGATATGAGGGTCATTTCAGAAAAAGGGAAGAGAGAGATAGGCACAATTGGTGCTAGCATACTTGATATTAACAGTATACCCAATCTTTTCCTATCAACCATTGCCTTATTTTTATGTATAAAGTTGTGGGAAAGCGTCATTTATATGTAAAAACAATATTCCAATACATTCACTTAAAAATAGATCAATACATCCTATATTTTTCTGTCATGTGTATGGGTGATCTAAGAATTCTAAGAGTTAAATATTTAGCAAATAATTTGGATTGGTCAAATGTCAAATTTCGAACCAAGATTCAATATATTATTCAAAATTTAGTACTCTCCCGTATATGTCCATGTGCTTCATTTTGTTTTTCTTGCCAAACTTTGGTTTCTATTTTCTTACTTTGCCACTTGGTAAACTTGTATTGGATTAAAGCTTGATAAGTGAGTAAAGCATAGGGTCCACACATATACAGATTCTGAACCCCATTTTGTATTACCGTATGACAATTATTGAAGGGTGTACTATTCTATTTCATGTTAGAGCCACAATCCCTTTATTTCTAAACTCTTTTTACTATTACAAATAATAGTTGAGTTCATTGCCAAGCTGTAGAATATATGGCAATACCTTCCTATGTCTATCTCTCTCTTCCCACAATAGAGGGTAGGTATATCATTTCATAGAAGATGAGGAGAAATATAGACATAGGGAGATGCTAGCATACACCACATAGCCTCTCAATGTTTTTTCTCCTTTACAAGTATTAATGATTTAATTGTAACTACCCTCCCAATATGGTTGGTAGCCTAATGGAAAGAAGCCCTTGTCCCATCACCGCTCGAGTCGGCTAATTGTGGGTTCGAGTCAACCCGCCCCACTATTGCTTGTTGGTCCTGTGGAAGCGCGTTGCTTGCCGTTTTCCGTATGAGGGCTTTTGTCTGGGGGCTATGATCACTACTATGAAGCACCCTTTTTTGATAACCAAAAAAAAAAAAAAAAAAAAAATTGCAGCTACCCTAGGAAAACAAGTTGATGGAAACATACTCAACTTGGATGAAGAGAAATCGGCTCTATGGATTCTAATTTCAATCCAGCCGGAGTAGACCAGAATAAACTAAAATCAGCCGAAATTAGCCTGAACCCAAGAAATGAACCGGTTTTTTTACTGAATCGCAATTTGAGAATCAGATCCAGCCCGGATCCAACTCGACCAGGCGATCCACATATTTATATGGAAAACGTTCATTAAATACCTTTACAATCCATAATGGATAATTACGAACTGTTTAACCGACGCCATTTTACCAAATTGTCCTCACCGCCTTCTCCCCGAATCTCAGTCCATGACCCAATATAAAAAGACCCGCCTCAAATTCAGTAGAAAAGCTTCTGATAATAGGAAGTAGGAACATTGTCGACCCGAACCGGACAATGGTTTGTCCTTTGTGCTTGGGTATTTTGGTCATTCTAAAGCAAAAGGAATAGGACGGATTAAAGAGCTCGTGATAGAGTGGTTGGATAGAGATAGTGGGACCCAGTGTTTCTTCCGGCACGAAACTGAGGAAAGCTGCCAGTTTAGTCACTCTGACTCTGTTTCCCTATCACTCTTCTTCTCTTCTACTCGTCTTTAGCTTCACTTTTTTACAAAGAGAATCCCTGGAAAAGATTAAAAAAGAAAGGATTCAAAATGAGCAAGAAAAAGCAAACTGGAAAATCAATATTAAATAAAATTACCTGTCCATCAATTTGACCTTCGAAGGCTCGACGTTCCAAGCTCCAGCTCCAAGCTCCAAGCTCCAAGCTCCTGAGGTTTGAACTTGAACTTGAACGTGAACTTGAAATTACTCTTTTTTCTTTCTCATCTTTTCTGAGTATGAGTGGACAGCTTCTTCGGTGGTTCGATTTCGTCGTTTCTCTGAAAATGTAGTGTTTTGATTATTCTTTCCTTCTCATTTTCGACATAAGCTGGAGATCTCGTTTGTTACCTTTTATTTTTCTTGTTTCCGTGGTTCTCTTGCTGTTTTGGATGTACATTGGCTGTTGAAGGTATTTTCTTCTATATAGTTCAACTAAAGTGTCTCTCTTTCTCTTCCTCGCCACTTTGGTTTTGGAGCTTTGTATTTTGTGAGTTTCATGGATTTTCGCTTCAGTTCATGCATTTTATCATTTTTTGTTCGATCTTTTCTTATTTTTAAATGAAATGTCGTTGTTTTAATCTATGCTCTTTCTTTTCCCTTTTGTTTTCTGATGATTTCTGAAGATGTCTGTGTCCTTGAACAAAACTTCCCGATTTCTGGATGTTTTACTCTGCAAATTTAGTACTATCTTGTATACTGTTTATTTTGAAGTTGCGAATGAACATTTTTATGTTTCCTGTTGTTCGTTTCTTTGTAGGAAGAGTATTAGAGGTTTTTGAAATTTGAGGCTTTCTTAGTTTCGTGAATGTGCTAGTACTGTAGTACATTCATTCCTTAGAACCAATTGATGCGTGTTAGGTTTCTAAGATTTTTTTATTACATATATGCTCTGCTTTTTTGCATTTCTTTGGGTGTAGAACGGGTGTATACCATTTAACTTCTTGTAGGTTAATGATTTTTTTATTTTGGTTGTTTGGGAGCGCTGGATATCTGCCTGAATGAGCTTGCACAGTACAGGTCTGTGGTGTTGCATTTACTGATTTTGGTGATATCTGTATAAGTTAAGGATGCAGGAGTCGGTTTTGTCGTTCTCTTGGTGTGAATTATGCTGTTATTTATTTGGTTGGGGGACCTTTCTTTCGGTTTGAGTATTTTGCAGTTTCATCTTTCCGGATTTTATGTTTCTACTCATGTCATGCTGCACTGTGTTCATGATGTTTCTCCACTTTATGAGGGAGTTTCAAATTCTGCATATGAAAGGGCCAGGTGTTGGCTTTGTTGCATTTATGGCTTTTGGAGAAATCTCCATGAAGGGAGTGTGAACTTTGTTTTCTCATTGCAAATTGTAGATCTAGTTCTGGAATTTTCTTGTCATTTGAGTATTTCCCAGGTTCATCTCTGGGGCTTTTGCTTTCCTACTCATTTTGGTGTCCCTTGTGTAATTTTGTGATTGATTCGAACTTTGTCATTCAAATATGTTATACTAAGTTTGTAAATCTTTGAAGATGTCAGTGAAGAAGTGATTGATCAAAGATGGAGCAATACGAAGTATTAGAGCAGATTGGGAAAGGGGCTTTTGGTTCCGCCCTTCTTGTGAGGCATAAAATTGAAAAGAAAAAGTGAGGATGCAATGCAACATATTCATTTTGTACTGCTTTTCTTAAAGTTATGAACGCTATTAAACTGTATATAACTTGAAACTAGTAACTAGTGTTTAAAATTGTCCCATGTAATACCAGAGTGATTTGTTGTTTGGCTCCAATTTTCTCCTTATTTTTTTTTTTCAGATATGTCCTGAAGAAGATTCGGCTTGCCCGCCAGACTGACAGGTCCCGCAGATCTGCACACCAGGAGGTTGGTTTCCTGTAGTTGGTCCCGTTGTTTGTGCTTACACTTTTTTCTTGTGGTCATTGTGATCATCCATCTTTGAGAGAAAATTCTGAACTCTTCTTCTTGATTTTGAAGGTTATAGTTCTAGGCTTCTAGTGACTGAACTGTGGTTCTGAGAAGAGCCAAAACTATTGTTACTGCTACTTCATGTTAGAAACAAAGCAAAGTATGTGTTCAAAAATATTCTGGAAACTCTATCCAGTATATTAGAGTAACACTTGAGTTATCCACAAAATAAATTATAAACTGTAAAACTATCAGGTTGGCCTAGGATTTTCTGCATTTTACAGCACTTTCATATGGATAGACTGTGGAACTGTAGAATGTGGATATTATCTAGTGCAGAAAGGTATGCGGGGCAATCTAATTTCAGGGTTCAAATGATGAAGCCATGTTTCCCACGTCACTTGGGGGCAGCAAGCAGCCCAGATTTATCTCTGATACGAGAAACTTAGAGAATTTGGAAAAAGACCTGTAAACCGTATAAGTGAGAAGAAACAAATATTTTTCTCCCTCTGGTCTGTGAAGGTTCCATTCTTCATGTTGAAAAGGAACAATATGGCACCAACTTACATCACGCAAATGGACCAAGCTTACTGGTACAGGCCGGAAAGCACAATAAAAAAAAACAAGTAGGCAAACTTGAGTGAGAAATTCACCTCTGAAATCTTACAGAGACAGCACCTTAAACCTCCTTCTTGTTGACAACTTGGATTTTTCTTTCTTGCGCATGATATGAGATGATTATATGATACTTTGGATGTCTGAAGAATGTGATGCTTGCCTGGTAAATCTAGCCATTTATGTAGGCTTTTTAGATTGTGACTGGTTTCCTGGTCATGTAGATGGAGCTTATTTCCAAAGTACGAAACCCATTTATTGTTGAATACAAAGATTCTTGGGTGGAGAAGGTTAGTGTATTCTTCTGTAATTCTTTTAATATATTGATTTAAAATTTATTTCTATGCTAGTGTCTATTACCAAATGTCTGTTGTCTTATGATCTCTGAAGTCTGAAATGTACTAAATATTTATTTTCTCTCTCTCTCTCTCTCTTGCTTGCTCTTCAATGGTAGTGTTATTCATGGTATTTTCTTCCCCATGTCTTGAAGGCTTTTGCTTCCCTTTGAATAGATATTTCTCGGACCTTGTCAGATATTGAGATTCACGACGTCTTAAGTGTATACTGCTGCTTCTTTGCATGGAATACTTAATTTATCTCATGTCCTCTTTATATTGTGTATGAGATTTTGTTGGGAGATGTTTGACGGCCACTGGTAGGCATGTGTTTGAACTTGGTCTCATGCTGTAGCATTTTTATCTTATCAAGTTTAAAACAATTAAGTTATTATCTTCTAAAACAGATTATGTTTGGTGGCTAGTCGTCAATATACTCTCTGCAAATATTTGTAAAGTTGGGCATAGTCATGGATCTTAATAATTTATCTGGTCGAGTCCTTAAAATTTCATAAATCTTATTCTGAAGTTCTATTTTCTAGTTTTCTTTTGCAACCTTTTATATTTTCTGGAGAAAGGATAGTTTGCTGTGTGCAGTGTTTAGAGGGGATACCCCAAAGTGAGAAACGAATGATTTTAGAAGGCTACTTTGATCAATCCACTTTTTTGTCCTGTACCTTTACTGTGCAAGGTTGATGCCATGGGCGCAAACCAGTTCATGCTTGTAAAATGAGTTTGAACCAAACATTTATAGTATTAGTGATTTTTATCTGTGAACTCTTTACACATAGAAGCCCAGAAGCATAGTTGCCAAGGTGTCCAGGCAGTTTTTTTGGGTTCTAGGTGATTGTCACCTTAGTGCAAGGTGCTGGTTTAATTTGAAGCCTGGGCTCTAAATCGTATCGAACCACGTTTGACACTTATTTATGATAAATATCATTTGAGTAAATGATTTCATTTACTTGAGATCTTATTCATAAATAAGCATATATCTCTCAAATGAATCTAATAAAAATAGTTAAAAATTCAAATTCCAAAAGGATAAAAGTTAACTTTTCAGTTCAAGAACAAAAGCTGAATTTTCAGTCGTAGGGGCGATTTTCAACTTTAAATGCTAAGGTTTTTCTTAAATCTAAAAATATTATAACTCTTATTGTGATAGAACAGTAACATAATCTTTTGTTTTAATGTCTAAAAATTTATTTCCATTCAACTCTCCAGTTCATAGATCTGTATTTCACTTGTTATCGATTTTGAAACTTATGATGGATGAGGGCTAATATTGGTTGGGACAATGTTGATTACTTGCTACAGGGTTGTTATGTCTGCATTATCATAGGTTACTGTGAGGGAGGAGACATGTAAGTAATAATTTTTCAGAGTCACTTATTTTTGAACTGTGGATCTACCAGCATGAAAATAGATCTGTGTTATTTTTTTTACCTTTCCTTAAGTTACTACATCTCTTACAGGGCAGAAGCTATAAAGAAAGCCAATAGTGTTCATTTCCCCGAAAAGGTTGTAAAATTTTGCCAATAATGTATAAACATTTCTTCTGTGCTTCTTTGTTGTGTTTCTGTTCCTATTCTTGATGCAACTATTATTCTACAAGCATCCTGTTTTATACTTAAATATTTTAACTGCATACAGAAGCTTTGCAAGTGGCTGGTTCAGCTCTTGATGGCACTTGATTACTTGCACATGAATCATATTCTTCACCGTGATGTGAAGGTCAGTTCTGTCCTCCTTTGTATTGGATGATGATTTCTGTTAGGTTTTCCCCTCCTGGAATCTCTGAAGCTGTTGTAATGATAGTGTTCAAATATTACTTCAGTGCTCAAATATATTCTTAACAAAAAGTCAAGACATACGGCTAGGTATGTAAATCTCATTTAATCTTTATCTATTTATTCCTGAATAATATACAAGCTTGCTGAGCTACCATCTTTGGCAGGTGATTTTGGACTTGCTAAAATTTTGACTTCAGATGACCTTGCATCCTCTGTGAGTGACATGAATGAATTGGTTTCTCTTGCAGAGTTTACTTTTTTAGTCAATTGTCTAATTGCTGGGGCTCTCTCATTCTGTAGGTTGTGGGGACCCCCAGTTACATGTGTCCAGAGCTTCTTGCTGATATACCTTATGGTTCTAAGTCGGACATTTGGTCTTTAGGTAATCTGTCTTTGTGAAATTTGTGGTTGTATATAACTTACCTACTGCTTAGATGGATATTTTAATCTACTTAATATTTTATGTATTCAGGATGCTGCATATATGAAATGACCGCTCACAAGCCTGCATTCAAAGCCTTTGTAAGTTGCAGAGACCTTTATGTTTTCTTCAACCGACTAGTGGATTTCTGTGGATTGTATTGTTGAATGTGTATTTGTATTTGATCCTTATTCCTTACATGGTTTGTTAACATCTTTTCTCTGCTATGCTAGTAATTTTGTGTCATTTGTACTGGCCAAGTCAACATCCCAATAAAAATTTCATAACAGAATTTCAGTTCATCAGGAAAAAAAAAAAAAAAAGAGAGTAGAGCATTTTGATATATTCCAAGCTACTAGTGTACTTGTAAAATTAATTCTTGTGCTTTCTGAGCAGGATATGCAAGCGCTCATAAACAAAATAAATAAGTCCATAGTGGCTCCACTTCCAACCATGTATTCTGCTGCATTGTGAGTACTCATCCTTGCTAAACATTTGTCACACTCTGCTGTTATCTTTGAATATACCAGTTATACTAGGTTTATTAATATGTCAAGCTATTCCTGTACTTTGCACCATGTTTTGTGTTCATCAATCTTGCCACACTTGCAAAATTTTGGAAACTGCCTTGTTGAGAGGATGTTTCCGGATATTGCTGTATGACCACAGTAGAGGGTATTAGATCCAGGATGAAGTGTAAATATTTCTATTTATGACATTTCCATTGTGACCTAGTGGTTGCGGGTTTGATTAGGGAAACAGCCTCTTTGTGAAGCGGGGGGTAGGGCTACGTACATAATGACCCCTCCCCAAACCCTGCAGTGGCGGGAGCCTCTTGCACTGGGTATGCCCTTTATGATATTTGAGTATTTGGTTGTAAATTGTAACAAAGTCTTGTTTTGATTTCTAATGTGGACTTCTTATTTTATCATTTCCATATCAGTCGGGGGCTCATTAAAAGCATGCTGCGGAAAAATCCAGAACTCAGGCCAAGTGTATGTACTGTTACCTTCCTGTACATTAACGCACTCCGTGCATGTATAAATAATATCTAGTTATTAAACCATGTGTCATTTAAAAAAATATGTATTTCTGGAGGGCTTTCAACCACCAATTCTGCTGTGTTTCAACTGTTATGCATAGAAGACATGGCCTATACGATACTTAATCGAAAGACCGCTTTTTTTTTCATAAAAACTCAGATCCGTACCATATCGTCTGATCCACGGTCAGGTATCGTTGTCGTGATGGCCGTTGGCCGATCCGATACTGATTCTTAAAACCCTGTCATCAGGTGGTTTTTGTCACCAGTTGTATTCTTCCTGAGTATGTTCCATGTTGTTTTTTGCATGCTTAATTCACTAATCTTAAAAGTATACCAAATTAGTTATGAGCATTCATAGGATCAAGCATCATTAGGTCTCTTGAGCCAGGATATCAGAGAAAGTGAATTCTGGGCACATGTTTTTTAAGCCCTGTGCCTTTAGGCACATCTAAGTATGACTATTCTGATCAATTACTTGTTAACATGACACAGATTTTAAGTTTCCATTCCCTTATATTTCAGTTTTTGCAGTTTTTCATTTGTTTCAGCTTTGAGATCTTCTTCATTGTCTCAGGCTGCAGAGCTGCTCAGGCATCCACTACTTCGGCCTTATGTTCTGAAGATCCATCTAAAATCTAATAGTCCTCCTAGATGCAATACCTTAACTGTCCACTGGCCTGAATCCAATTATGTGAAGAAAACTAGATTTTCCGAACCAGAAGATGATTTTGCCAAGGATAGGGAGAAGAGATATTCATTCAGCAATGAGAGGATCTTCAATCCAAAAGTTCCTGGAGCTGAGCGAGATTCTCTTTGTTCTTCTGAAGGAATACAGGAGTTCCCAAGTTACCTGAATCAAAAGGTAGCAAAACTATCAGTTGGAAACACCCGTGAAGAGACAGCTGTTTACAAGCCAAAAACTTCCAAGACATCAAATGTAGTGAAGACCCCAAGATCAACTCCTGCTAAAGCTTCTGCAACACCAAAGAGACGGACAGAGACACCAAAGACAACTCAAATTCGTCCAAGTCGTGAATCGGTGAGTCCATCATGAAGTTACAATACAGAACTATGTTATTTAGTTTTTAGCAGTTCCAGTTGTGATGGGAATTAACTTTTCTGCACCATGTTTTTCCAAATTGACGTAATTAAACTTGATTGGAGAATATAAAAGAAACCGAGAAACCCTCAGGCTCCAATTGGTCGCAAGGGGAATTGAGGGAACGGGAAATGAAATTTTCAAACGCAAAAAGGAAATTTTTGAAATCATTATCCCATCTGACTATATCACTTACTCCAAATCATATCATATTTGGTTATTAAATTTCACTTTACTTTGCATCCAAAACCTTTTGCTATAAAATGTAAAATAAAAATTACATCCAAATTGTATCATTACTAAATATGATAAGAAATTAAAGTAGTTTATACATTCACATGGGGTAGTGATTACAAAACTTTCATTTTTGAGTTTGAAAATTTCACTTCCCTTCCCTTTAAATTCCTTTGCAATCAAATATAGCATCTATGTTCTTCAAAAGCCATAGAATATTTCTATGCCTGTTGCTGAACTGTACATTTGGTAGTAGACGTGGAAGCTGTAAATACATAATGACAATGAAATCGTTTGCCATTACCTTTATTATCCATCATAGTTCTTTGTGGGGTGACGAATGGTGTTTGGGTAAGAATACCAATACTTAGTCATCTGCCCAGTTGCTTTTTAGCATCAGATAGATTTCTTATAAGCGGAAGCTTATGCAGCTCATGCCACTGGATAGGCATGATGAAGAATTGGGCTTCTTGACTGTTTTTTATTTCAATTCTTGACTTGTTTCTATTTTCTCTACGTGCAGCTTCCTGCATCAAGCACTCCTGCAAATAAATCTGTTCACCCAACACGGAGAGCCTCACTGCCATTGCCTGCTAGAGCTTCACATCTTGAATCCCCTTGTGGATCCAATGCTATTCTCCTTGGGCAAATGAAGTCTCCTGATATCTCTGTAAATGCTCCACGGATCGACAAGATTGCTGAGTTTCCCTTGGCCTCTTATGAGGATCCCTTTTTTCCCACCCGCAGAACTTCATCAGTGTCTGCACAAGGTTCTATCTCACCACATTGTGGTGACCGTTCCATCACCAAGGACAAGTGTACAGTCCAAATTCATGACAGAGCCTTTCCGAGGCGAAGCTTCAGTGATGCATGGAACGGAATAGGTGGAGAAGGTGGAAGTGATTGCTCAGACAGGAACCCTACTGCTGGGACATCAAGCTGGACCTCATTTGAGTATCAGCAGCGTAGGTTTGACACCTCGTCATACCAGCAAAGAGCTGAGGCATTGGAAGGCCTGCTTGAATTCAGTGCACGGTTATTGCAGCAAGAGAGGTTTGATGAACTTGGGGTTTTGTTGAAGCCGTTTGGGCCTGGGAAGGTTTCTCCCCGAGAGACTGCAATCTGGTTAACCAAGAGCTTTAAGGAGACTACTGTAAGACAGGAAGATTAAGAAATTTATGAGGTTGAATGGAAAATCAATTTAGTTATGTGCTTCAATTTTGGGAACCATGTCATCAAGGAGATTGATTCCATTTTGCTGTCATCTCAAGCCTGAGATTATTGGCCCAAACAGTGCAAATGATCAGTATAATGAAGATATTTGTATAGGTCAAATCAAAAGCCAGCTAGTGGGGCAAGGCCATTCCTTGATCTCATCTAAACCAACGAGAAAAAGCTATAAATGATGCCCCTACTATAAATGATGCCCCTATTGAGGTGAAATGACTGGCCCATCCCCCATGAAATGAAAAATGACTTCCATATTGATGCTTCCTTGTGTGAACCCATTGGCCTTGTTCACACGTAGGGGTTACACTCTCCCACAAAAACACTTCCCAAAGTTCTTGCTGCGGAAGCAAAGAATATTATGTACACACTCACTACGGGTGGTATATGCTTTTTCACTCGCTTTCCGTCACAATTATGTGGATTCCATGTCAACATTGGGGTTCAAATTTTATCAACAAGTGACTAGGGGTGTCAACGGTCCGGTTTGGTGCGGTTTTGGTCCGGTTTCACCGGTTTTGGTGTGGCTTTAGAACCGATCGAAACCGACCCATTAAGGATTTATCGGTTTCGGTGCGGTTTGGGTTCGGGTTGGTATCGGTTTGGATTTATCAAGTTCATTTCGGTTTGGATCGGTTTTTTAAACCGGTATGGAGAACCGGTATGGAGCCATTAGGAAACAACCAACTACTGAAGCATTTAGGCAATTTAATGAATATTTGAAAAATGAAAAACAACCAATATATTTAACTTAAAACTAGTTAAAAATTCCCCATTATATTATTATGTTTGGAGATTGTAATTAACTAGGACTTGATGAGATAAAGAAAACCAATTCAAAACAAGACTGTATCTATAGAGACCTTATACAGCTTGGAGCCTTGGACAAAGACAGGTAAAAATAGTTTGAAGTGGAAAGAAACTGAAAGCAAAACTCAAACAGAATTCCACACTATACTATGAATAGAATTCTCACTAAGACTAGAATTTCTAAAGAAACTTGGAATTTTGAAACTAATGAAACCGTGCGCCATTCTTCTTCTCTTGGCATCATCCACAAGCTTTCTCAACACCTGAAAGCAGAAAGAATTAGTGTTTTTTCATTAGCAAGATAAATGAAAACTATATTTCAAACCCCACGAGTGAAAAATAAAATTCAAGCATACAGTAGAACACTAATACAGGGAAAAGTTTTCCCAACAAGAACAGCAGCAACTACCGATTTATCTTTCTTACAATATATACAAATTAATTGTCATTGAAAATATTATAAGGCCTAAAAGATGAAAAATAATCTACAAGTAGAACAAAAGATATGACAATAACTCCAGTAGATCCAAAAGCTTTTAAACTAAACAAAGCACACACATGAAAAACATAGTTGTCAAGGTGGCTAGATGACCCAAGGCGGTGGAGGGGTGAAAAACAAAAATGACACCAACAAACCGCCAAGGCACACCTTGACAACTGTGTTAACAGAAATCTAGATCAATTGCAAATGCTTTAAAATTGAGAAGACTCACTTCCCTCCACAAAAAACAAAACCAAGTGCTGCAATAAAAGATACGACTGGGAAAAAAATGAACAAACAATTGCACATCAACAAGTGAAGATATTATGTAGAAATATTAAAAAAAAAGTCAGAAGGACCACCATGAGATCCCTTAGACTGTAAAGCAATAAGGCTATAGTTCCAAAGACAAACCTGCAATAAATATCTTTCCAATGGCTCCCACAACACTGTTGTCATTTATCCACAGGTATATCCAAAGACAAACCTTATCAAATCATCTACAGTTAGACCATACAGAAAATAACAAGCAATAGAGGCATTATAATACCTAAAGCACTAACCAATGTTCAACTAATGAATATATTGTTGGGTCCCGATTGACACTGAGAGGGGGGGTGAATCAGTGTGCCAAATATTTTTTCACTTTCCAACTGTACCCCTGATCTGGCAATCACTATTTGCACTTCAATAGCACAGTCTATTGATGCTGCCCAGAGCTGCTATGTATACTACTGACCATTCTTACTGTTGCATGAAACTTACTCATATAACCTGTATTGCTGCCCAGAGCTGTCTCATACACCTCACACGGTAATCACTGTCACATACATACACAGTCGTATGCACATCCACACTGCACCACCAAGTGGTCAGGTCTACCAGATGTACACACCCATTCTGCAGCCAAGCACTCCAATCCACAATACAAATACGAGCATACACATCCACAACACAAGAAATACGTGCTTCGGCCAGTTGCCTACATGCACGGAGTAATGCCCACTGTCGGGCTCAGCATTTACTCAATACTAATTATGACTGCACCCACAGCCAAGGGAACACATTCCCAGTTTCCACCAATGACATACAATGGCTAGGTCTTCACCCTAGTTTTCTCAGAATGATCTGAGAGGCCGCACCCACGGCAAATAGGTTTAGGTAGTTGTACCTACCAAGGAACACATAACCCCTGTGTCCAGCACCCACTGAACACCAATAAAATAAAGTTGGGCTTATAACAATGCCCTATAGTGAAGCACTCATACATGCAAATTTCCCCCAAATAGACTACAACTATCACTTAGGCATTTTATCAAACATCTTGCCTACAATGATTTATAATAATGGAAATTTGGCAAAAGTGAGGTTACCTTGGCAAGGAGTAACCGTCGGAGATGCAATAATGTCGATCTCCACTTGATGCGGACCACAATCACGTTGTCTCGGTGCCGCCAATGCTTCAACCCCGGTTGGCACTTGGGTTTCTTGAAGCAACTCACAAGAATCAAATTCTAGGTTCTTCTTCTTCTTCTTTCTTTTCTCCTTGTCTTTACTTTCATGGAGTAACAATGGCATTCACATTCACATTCACACACACACAAAGAGAGGAAAAAACTTCTTCTCTATTTCCCTCTTCTTCTCTTCTCTTCTATTTTTTTTTCTTTTCTCTTGGCAACAACTAATAGAACTTGCTACCTTGGTTTCCAGCAGCTTCCTAAACCTCTAATGGTGGCTATGGATGAAGTGCAAGAGGATGGAAGTGTTTCATTCAAACATTTAGCCTTCCACGAGCTTCAACTCGTTTTTCCGACCACCTCAGCAACCCTTTTTCCTGATTTCTTCCCTCTGATGTGTAGAGCTCGGAGAGATGAAGAATCTCCAACTTGAATCACCCAAATCGGAGTTAAAATGAGAGAGTTATGACCTTTTGAAGTTGGAGCAATGAAATAGCCCGAAATGGAATCTTCGTACGGGTGGTGTAGGCTACACCGGCGGCGCGCGCAACAGGGGCGAGATCTGACCGTAGATCTCATATAAGAGATCTTATAATCCAAGCCGTCCGATTAAACCAACGGACAACAGATCCAAACCGTTAGATTTGAATCTCGATGACGTCATCATGACGTAGGCGCTGACATCGTCAGAAGTGTTGTCGATCTATGATTGGTTGCTTTTCCGGATTTTAAGGGAGCTTGTCTCCCCTCACAAAAGTGAAAATGCATATTGACCGTTAGATCCGAATCTTCCATGATGGCTTTAATCAGATTTCATGAGATCATTAAGATCGAAATCATTTTTATACTTTCTATACACGCGGGAAACACAATAACATACCTTGATATAGTGTAGCGCCAGTGCATCAAGAATTATGCATCTAACCAATCAAATCCCACGCGCAAGCATCTATCTCGTCCATATCACACCAAAATCTCAGCAGCCTTTGGATGGGCATCAAGCCTACGTGGTCGAATCTTGGCCGTCCATTTCACTTCCCTTTACTCCTCTTTATTACAATCAAGCCCCTGCCTCCATATGTTTCAGTGCTTAAAGACCC
The DNA here is from genome assembly GCF_013358625.1 of Macadamia integrifolia. Lineage (NCBI taxonomy): Eukaryota > Viridiplantae > Streptophyta > Magnoliopsida > Proteales > Proteaceae > Macadamia > Macadamia integrifolia. The sequence continues at coordinate 19,644,623 of NC_056565.1, forward strand.
CTTGCAACTCAGACCTTCAAAATATTTAAATTACACAAAAGCCCTTCGAATTTCAAAAATAAAATCCGAAAAATCCACCCAACACCGAGAGCAACTGATGGATTTTCGGTTTGGATTTTTGAACCGACTTTACGGAAACGCTTATAACTTTTTCATACGATATCCGATCGAGATGAAACGAAGTGCATTGGAATCGTAACTGGATGCTCTACGACTTTTCAGAAGACTCAATCATCTGAATCATCCATGTAAAAAGACCAAAATGCCCCTACACCTTTCCAATGACGTATCTTTCTCATACGCAATCGGAATGCGATGAAATCAGAACCGTTGGAAAGATTGTATTTTTTTCGTATTGTTACATGTAGAACACTTCCTTTAAAAAAATCATCTTCAATGCCGAAACTGCCCTCGACTGCCATAAATGTCATAACTTCTTCATACGGTATCGGAATGTGACGAAATCAAATGCACTGGACTAGGAAAATTACAATCTATCTTTTTCATGAAGAATCGATCTTCCAAAAATGCCATTTTCATTACCGAAAATGCCCTCGATCGTAAATAGGCCAATTTTGCCAGTTTTGACCCAGAAACCCGCACCACCTATTAATGATGTATTAAACCACTCCATGCATACCAAGCTGCTCTGTTATCTCATCGGTGACACTGGACACTTCCATGTCATCTTTTTCATCCACGTCACCCAAACTGGCCATGTCATCACCGCCACGTGGCCGAGTTGCCAACAAGGACAACCATAAAACAACATATATGTAACAGAATAAATCCCTTGAAGATATAAATTTGGATAACCCATGTGGTTGTGCAACTACCAGAGCATGCAAAAAGCAATAACAAAGCAAACAAATCAGAGATGTTAGAATTTGTAGGTACCTAGGAAGATCTTTCTCTTGTTGCAGGCACATTGAGCTTATCCTTCTCTAGGAGTAGGACCAGCTGAAGAACTAGCTACTGCACCTCTCTCCTTTTCAATGTGCAATAGTTCCAATATATTTCCAAGTGCATTATCCACATCAGTGGGATCATCAAAAGGCTCAGCTACATACAAAGTAAAATAAGACACTAATTAACTAATTAAGACAATTAAAAATGAAAAATATACTGAATGAAAAATTACCTCTGAAGTCTATATCAAACATCCAATCCCGAAGGCATATTAATGTTTCAGCATTGGTAGGTAGGAGTTTGCTCCGATATTTATCAATAACACGGCCCCCTGTGCTAAAAGCCGACTCTGAAGCAACTGTGAAAACTGGTATAGCCAAGACATCACGAGCCATTCGAGCCACATCTGGATACCTTGACCCATTTGCTTTCCAGAATGCCAACACATCATACTCATCATATTCATTATCATTGAATGGGACCTTGGGTTCATCTAGATATATATCCAATTGAGATTTATTTCCATTATCCATCTCAGCAAGCTCGGATATCATAAATTCCTATGAAAATTGAGAAATAGCCGAAATATGAATCATTAATAAGATTAGCAATGAATGTTGAAAACTTGTATTAAAAAATAAATCAAAATTACTATCAGAATGTAAATTTACTTACAAATCTTGTTCTAGATCTCCTAGGACGATGGGTAAGTGTAGGAACATCATAATCACTTGGTTGCATACTCTTGTACTCATCAAACAATTGATATAAAGAATTCCTCACATTGTTGCACATTGTAGATGCATTTAAGTCCAGGTTGCAAAGCTTAGAAAATGCCCAAGTCACAAAACTAAGTTTATATCGAGGATCAAACACCAAAGCAATGGCCAAAATTGGACTATGTTCACTCAAATGTTTGTCAAATTTTTTCTTCATTTCCACTGCCATTGGCTTCATAAAGTTGAGCCCACGTGATACCTCTTCTAATAAACTTTTGTGAATCTCCCAAACATTTTCAAAATATAAATTTGTTATGGGATACTTGGAACCAGAAAGCAAAACAGTAATTGCATAGAAGGGATACAAAAAACTCGTTAATCTCTCAATCTTCAACCATTGTTCAGAACTAGGACAAGTTTTAAAGTTGTCATCCACTAGTCCAAGGTTCTCAAATTCTTTACAATAAAATAATGCAGAATCAAGCATGAGATAGGTTGAGTTCCACCTTGTGGAGACATTAGCACGTAAGCCCTTACTACTTTGTAATCCCAATTGCTTACAAATTTCCAAGAATTTTACTTTTCTTGCATGTGATCCTTTCACATAGGCTATACTAGATCGCACTAACACCACAGAGCCATCTATGTGTTTCAGTCCATCTTGTACAATAAGATTGAAAATATGTGCACAACACCTATTATGAAAGTGTAATCCTCTACATAAAAGTGCATTCTTCAAATTCAAAATTTTCTTCAGCAAATCAACAAAACAGAAATTAGCTGTGGCATTATCTAAAGTAATTGAAAACAATTTCCGATCAATACCCTAGTCAGACAAGATTTTTGAAACCATTTCACAAATATGGATGCCAGTGTGTGGAGGTGGCATGATGCAAAACTTCAACAACTTCTTATGCAACACCCAATCCTTATCAATGTAATGGGCAGTCAAAACAATGTATCCATCATTAGTGATAGATGTCCATAAATCACTTGTCAAAGAAATCCTCCCAGGAAATGAATTAAGTAAATTCCTGATTCTAATGGACTCTAAATTGTATAACCTTAAAATATCTGACATTTGTGTGTTTCGAGCAATATGGGTATAGCCCGAAAAAATGTATGTAATTAACTCTCTGAACTCCTCATACTCAACAAAAACTAAAGGTAACTCATGTCTCACAATAAGCTTTGTAATTTTGTCCCGCACAAAATCTTAGTCAACTTTTTGGTCTCTTAACATCACTTTCCCATCATTTACACCCAAAATCATTTGGGTACTTGTGTTTCCTTTGTTTTCCCTTTTTGGGCAATGTAGAATATGTCTTCTAAGGCTTCCAGTTCCATTAATATTACTATCAGCCTTATAAACTTGCTTACATCTTTTGCATTCAGCTCGATTCTTCCCATCATCAAACCCCTTCCCATCAATGATTGTGAACTCATCCCAAACTACACTCCTTCTTTTCCTTTTGGTAGTTGCATTTGTTTTAAGTGTTACGACACTTGAAGGTTCTGTTGATGGAATTCCAGGAATATATGGTCCATCATCAGACATAACATCAGCATCTGACCCACAATCGGGCTCATCTTCTATATTGATGGACATTTCTATAATTAATAAGAAAACATATGACATGTTAATAAAATAAGAATACCAAGCATTACAAATTCAAAAATGGCCTCTTTAAATTAGACCTATATAATACACTATTGCATGCTGAAATTTGATTCAAAATCTCATATTTGAAGAAGTTGAAAAAACATAAATAAGATTCAAAAATAAAATATGGAAGGATAAAATTGACTGAAAGGATATACCTGGGGTCCTGGAGGCTGGAGTACCAGAGAAAGAGCTGAAATTTGTAGAGAGAGAACTTGAAGGTTGCAAGGGTCTCAAATCGGCTGTTAGAGGAGGGAAACATTAGTTCTCAATTAAAACACAAGCTTTACAGCTTTACCTGTCGTCGCTGTCGATGTGCAAACTGTGCAATAATGAAGAAGTGATGTAATTTAAATAAAAATGAAGGGTAAAATAGTCAAGTGAAAATGCCTGACGCATCTTTGCAAATAATTTATACAATATACAAAAATAATTACCAAATCTTGACATAGACCTTCAGTGTCTATATGCACCAAACTGAATTGGAAAGTTCTATATTATGATATTAAGGGGGAAAACAAAGTAATACTGATCAATTCAGTCCTTCAATCCCCTCATTTCAATTAATCAGTAATACAGAAGGTTACTTTTCTTTGCTTTCAGTAAACATCTAACATCACTACTTCCATTTGTACTTCTACCCTAAAATTCAGTCTCCAATCTACAAAGAACTTCTCCAGGTTCTTTTATAAACCAAGTTCCACTATAGGTCAGCACTCAGTAGTATTCTATTCATGAAAACATAGCAAACCAACCAAAAAAAGAAGGAAATCTCTCTAGTGAATAATGTTTCTTGAATCAAGTAAGAATGGAAAAAAACTATTAACATGATAGAGTCTAATCACGAGTGGATAGCAGCTTTAATAGTAAAAATCCTTACCTACCATCTCCACACAGGTTCCCAAAGAAATGAAATAGAACGGGCCATAGTAAAAGAAAAAAAAATGGAAAATCCAACCTGGTTCAAAAGAGATTTCTGCTAGTTGCCAACATCCTAGGTTCTGGATCAAGTTTTAAGAAAATGATTTTTGCTTATTATGAAACTCCTTGAAACTGCAATAACTCTTCATGTAATAATCTTTGCGCCTCGTCACTTGATACTGGAAAGTACGAATTTGATGAATTCCAATTCAGATCTCATGGCTTCGAAATTTACCTGTCTTAAGCACCGCCTCCAATTCAGATCTCACGGCTTCGAAATTTACCGTCAGGGTCAGGATGGCAGCAAGCCAACCCAATCTTAAGCACCGCCTCCGTGTCTTCCACCTTGTACTCCCCTGCAATCCTCGAGTCAGGGGCTTCGTCCACTTTGATGAGCCTCCCTTTCGCTGTTTCGCATAAAGCTCTTTCACGGTTTCACTTTCACAGTTTCACCCAATCGGCCAATCGATCAGCAGTGACTCGTCATCAGACGACGTTTCAATGGGTCTCCGGCCGCACACCACCTCTAGCACAAACACCCCATAACTGTACACATCGCTTGCCGCCGTCGCTATTACGTTCGCCAACATTCTGGCGCTAGGGCCCATGGCCATAACCGTTGGTCCGCTGGCCGCTGTTGCCTGCTGCTCACTCCGTCACGGTGTCACCAACCTAGGTTTTCAACTTTTCATTCTTTTGAAAAATTAGGGTTTTGAAAGGTTGAAGTGTTGAACTGTTGAAGTTAAAATGTGAAATTTGTAATTTTGTATTAGGGGTTAAACGGTGGGCTCGGGTCGGTTTGGATCAGTTTCGATTTCGGTGCATATTTTCGACGTTTTCGGTGGCCCAACGGGCTAACCCAAACCGAACCGAGACCGGATTCAATTTAATATACAAACCAAAATCGGCCCAATAAGCCACCGGTGCGGTTTGGATCGGGCTTAATCGGTTCGGTTCGGTCTAATTTAACCGGTCCAGTTTAGATATTGACACCCCTACAAGTGACCCCTTCTCAAAATTTCTTATAGAAAAAGTAATTCTCGCTATTAATATATAGTGAAAAATCCTAATACTGGAAGGTATAAAATTATCTTTAAATAAAAAATTCGAGCTCCTATTATGTAGGGGTCTTACGTTCTATTAGGAGGTGATGCGGCAAAAATTGACCGGTTGATCCTCCTTACAGTTCCTGGTGCTTTGGCCGACCTGCACAGAAGAGATGACAGGGGAGAGTCAGGCTGGCCTGACGGGGGACTCTCAGATGCCTAAGTCAGATTTTTCCACAGCAGATGCTCAAGAGAGCTTTTCCAGTAAAACGAGTGATTGATCGATCCCCCATGATGGAGGATTACCTTGGTATTTATAGGCTACTGATGGAGAGAAGGAGGGGCATTTGTGGAGAGTCCAGTTTAGGCGTAGAGTCCTTGAGGGGAGTGGCATTGTGATTCTAGGAATATTCTGGGTTCCAGGGCATATTCTGGGAATATTCTCCATTGATCTCAAAGGTGCAAGTCGTGAGAGGGGTGGACGCCTCTGATGACGTGTAGTGGATAGAGTCTTGCCCCCATGATCAGGGATCATGTCCCTTGAATGTAGGAGTGGATGTGTGCACGTTTCTGGGTGCATTACTTGACTGTGCCGAGCCGAGGTGATAGGTCGGTCAAGCTGAGGTGACTAGTAGCACGACCTGATGGAGGATCGAGGTGGCATCACGACTTGTTGAGATACCAAGGTGGTAGCACGACCTGATGAGATGCCGAGGTGGCAGCACAGCCTGATGGAGGGCCGAGGTGGTAGAACGTCCTGATGGAGGGCTGAGGTGGTAAAACGGCCTGATGGAGGGCCGAGGTGGAAGCACGGACTGATGGAGGGCTGAGGTGGCAGCACGACCTGATGGAGGGTCGAGATAGTGGGTCAGTCATTTTCAAGTTTGCATACATGCTTCAGCCGTGTTGAGGAAGGGGACATATTTTGCCTCATCACCAGCCCCCTACTCTAGCAGTTTGAATCGATTTGCTAAAGCATTTAATTCGATGCGAAACGCGCTGCTTCACTTTCTCAGCTGAGGCTGCTCAACGGTTCGAGGACGTGGCTATCGCTTGTTCAAAGGCGAAGGAGGCAAAGCGCCTTCATGGGGAGCTGCACAAGATCACAGGACAACTAGAGGTTGAGAAAAAAATGGCCCGATCTAAGGAGGTCCGTGCCAATGATGTCGGGTTGATAACTGGAGAGCTAGAATAGGAGGTTGCTAAGCAGCTCAATGCCAACAGTAACTTGATGAAGGAGAATGATGCTCTCTAGGATGAGTTGTCTGAGACTCAGAGCGCTCGCAAGGAGGAGGAGCTGGCAGCTAGGGTTGGCGAGCTAGAAAGGCAACACAAGGCCGAGCTGGAGGTCAAAGAGGTGGCTGAACCCCTAGGCCTGTCAGAAGTTGGTTGACATTAATTTTGCTTCATTTCAGGTTGGCTCGGATGATGCCATCCGGTTCATCCCGAGTAAGATGCCAGGCTATGATCTGACGAACTATGAGTAGCGCATTCCCATCCCTGCTACTTTGGTGCAGTTCTATGGCTCGATCGACGTTGGTGAAAAGGTGATCCGACTCGAAGGATAACCAAGTGAAGAGCTAGGCCCGTGGATTAGCCTCCCGAGATTGGCCTTGTATATATATATTTTTATGTAGATGTCTCCTTCAGGAGTGATGTACTTTGAAGGTTTTTTCCCCTTTTTTTGATGAATGGAATTTTTTTTTTGATGTCATCTCTCAGCATTCTTGTGCTTCTTTCTTTATTTTCTTATACTTTAAGCCGGTTCGAAATGAGTAACTTTTGGAAGAATAAGGACCAGTATAGCTGTCTGAGTGTGGCTCCATCCCCTATCTGAGCTCGGAATTGATCTTCCATGTCTAGCTTATGAGCTCTTGAGGTACCAAGCCTGGGACTAGCCATAGGGGTGCCGAGCTGGGGCTCGATCTTTTGATGTGCCTTGCATTAAAGTTTTTTGTGGTACCGAGTTAGGGCTGGGGCTTGTATACTTTATTGCCTAAGGTCTTGAGGTGTCGAGCCATGCTCAGGCTTACATGCCTTAATGCGTAAGGTTTTGAAGTGCCAAGCCAGGGCTTGGGCTTAAATGAATTAATGCGTAAGGTCTTGAAGTGTTGAGCTGTGCTCTGGCTTGCTTGCCTTAATGCGTAAGGGCTTGAGGTGCTGAGCCGGGGCTTAGGCTTGCATGCCTTAGTGCGTAAGGGCTTGAGGTGCCGAGCTAGGCTTGGGCTTGCATGCCTTAGTGCGTAAGGGCTTGAGGTGCCGAGCTGGGGCTCAGGCTTGCATGCCTTAGTGCATAAGGGCTTGAGGTGCCGAACTGGGCTTGGGATTGGGCTTGGGCTTGGGCTTGCATGCCTTAGTGCGTAAGGGCTTGAGGTGCGGAGCTGGGGCTCAGGCTTGCATGCCTTAGTGCATAAGGGCTTGAGGTGCCGAACTGGGCTTGGGCTTGGGCTTGCATGCCTTAGTGCGTAAGGGCTTGAGGTGCCGAGCCGGGGCTTAGGCTTGCATGCCTTAGTAAGGGCTTGAGGTGCCGAACTGGGCTTGGGCTTGCATACCTTAGTGCGTAAGGGCTTAAGGTTCCTAGTCGGGGCTCGACCTTGAATGCCTTAATGCGTAAAGGCTTGATGTGCTGAGCCGGGTCTCGGGCTTGGGCTTGCGTGCCTTAATGCGTAAGGGCTTGAGGTGTTGAGCCATACTCTGGCTTACGTACCATAATGCGTAAGGGCTTGAGGTGCCGAGTTGGGGCTCGGGCTTACGTGCCTTAATGCGTAAGGGCTTGATGTGCCGAGCCGGGGCTCAGGCTTGCGTGCCTTAATGTGTAAGGGCTTGAGGTGCCAAGCCAGGGCTCGGGCTTACGTGCCTTAATAGGTAAGGGCTTGATGTGCCGAGTCGGGGCTCGGGCTTGTGTGTCTTAATGCGTAAGGGCTTGAGGTGTTGAACTGTGCTCTGGCTTGTGTGCCTTTATGCATAAGGCTTGAGGTGCCGAGCCGGGGCTTGGGCTTGAATGCTTTAATGCGTAAGGGCTTGATGTGCCGAGCCTGGGCTCGGGCTTGCGTGCCTTAATGCATAAGGGCTTGATGTGCCGAACTAGGGTCTGGTCATGATAGTGCCGAGCTTGAGCACGGTCTTAGATGATGCCGAGTTTGTACCTCGGTCTTAGATAATGCCGAGCTGTAGCTCGATCTTAGATGCTGTTGAGCTGTAGCCTATCTTTATGCCTTTGTTGTTAAGGTCTTTGTTTCCTTAGAAGAGCCAGATATTTGGGAGAAGCTTCATAGTATATTGATGTGTGGTATGCACTTGGGACAAATACATTGTTTCGAAATAGAATCTAATCCGCTCTGTGAATAAAATTGAATAACTGAGATATGGAAGCTAAGGTGCTAACAATATAAAATCTATGAGACTAACACCCAATTGATGGGATTTCAATGCAATCTACTAATAAAAGTGTCTACTGGCCTCAGTGATTGGGATAGTAAGCAGCTGTTCTACTGGCTCGGCTCGGGTTAGGAGGCTTTCATCTCGGCAATCAACAATTTCTACCGTACATGCTAGGCCCGAGCATAGTTTCTTTACAGATTTTGTGAATTTTGCATAGCATTCCCGAGATTTCTTCTGGCTGGACTTGCATTCACCAACTCCATTGCTGGCAGGGAATTTGACTTTCATGTGCTTAGTGGACACAATGGCCCCAAGGCCATTGAGACCAGGTCGGTCAAGGATTGCGTTGTAGGGTGAGGCAATCTTGGCAACCATAAAAGAAACCATGGTAGTGGCTATCTGAGTTCCCTGTCCGATGGTTACAGGCAAGTCTATAACTCCTTACAACTCTACTAGTGTGCTTGAAAATCCGTACAAGGGTCCTAGAGTTGGCTTTATGGTCCTAGTGCCAAGCTCTAGTTTTGTGAAGGCTTCGTAGGACATAAGATCAACGGAGGCTCCTGTGTTCACTAGGACCCTGTGGAAGGGGTGGTTTGCCACCACTAATTGAACTACGACAGTGTCGTTGTGAGGCCAGTTCAACTCTTCCAGATCTCTGTCAGAGAACGTAATGAATGGATCCGTTCTGAGGGCTTTGACAGGCAGTTCCGTGATGCATACGAACCACACGTGTGCTTTGGATTTTCTGATCCATCGTCGGTCCGCCCATGATTGTTAGAATGGCTAGACACACTGGCTAGTTATCATACGCGTAAGCTCGGTCAGCGATTTGTTCCTTCGGCGGCTTAGTCCTATCTCGACTCGGCCTTGCATCATCACTCCTCGGCTCAGGCTAGTTCCCTCCATATTTCTGCTTCAAATACTTGTTAAGGTATCCAGCCTTGATGAGCTCATCAATTTCCCTTTTCAAAGAATTACAGTCTTCAGTGTCATGCCCATGGTCTCTGTGGAATCGACAGTATTGGTTAGGGTTCCTCTCCTCTGGTTTAGCCGTCATTGGCCTGGGCCAACGAAAATACTTCTGATCTTGGATCTCTAAGAGCAGGTTTGTTCTGGAACGTTCAAGTTCATAATGCTCGGGTTCATCAGTGTCAAGCGACCGATCTGTTCTATTCTTCTTCGGCTCACGGGAATTGTCCCTAGGCCTCAGAGTTCTTTTCTTCTCCTTCTCTGACTGATCACCCCTGTCAGCTATCCCTCTGGCGGCCAGGACTTCCTCCATGATGGCGTATTGCTTGCATCGTCTTAACAACTCGGGCATTGTTTCTGGCAAGTCAAGGGCCAAAGATTGGACCAGATCAGGGTGCATTACCCCATTGCACAATGTGCTATACACCACTCCTTCTGGTAGGTTTTTTACCTCTAGTGTCGCCTTGGTGAATCGGGCAAGGAACTCTCTTATAGTCTCTCTCGCTCCTTGCCTCATGTTTATCACGTTTTGTGCAGTTTGCTTCTGCTTCATACTTGCTTGGAAACGTGTGAGGAACGCTCTTGTCAACTCTTCATAGCTACGGATGGACCGCGACCGTAAGTTCGACATCCAAACCAGCGCTACTTCTTTTAATGAGGCTGCGAAGGCTCGACAGAGAACGACGTCTGACCTACCATGAACCGTCATGGCCGAGCTGTAATACAACAGATGATCATAGGGATCTGAGGTACCGTCATATCCATTGAAGACGGGTATCACGAAATTTGAGGGTAGCTTGGCGTTTATCAGTTCGTCAGATAGTGCATTATGGGCCGGAGTTATAGTTATGTCGGTCGGGTGCCTTTGCCTCTGCATTCCTTCTACTTGCTCAGTGAGGCGCTGGATGCGACTCTCCAGGTCATTCCTTCTCACCTCAGCTCGGTGATCCAGGGATCGTCATGCCCTTTCACCTCTTCTGGGGCTTCTTCCTCGGCCTTAGTGACCACCAGGCTGATCTTGGCCTTGCCGTGGTGTGCCACTGGTCGGCCTGATGGGCAAGGTCTGACCCCCATGGGGTTGATCTTACTGTTCTTCTCTGTGCGGATGCGCGCCTCTAGTGAGTCTTTGAGGTGATAGCTGGCGTCTTCCTACCCAGGTTGGGGATCTATGGGCATCATGTGTCTCTGGACTCCGGTGATGCCCGGAACGACGAGCTCTTCCGTTCTGGGTAGGAATGGGACCTTGCCTGTGCCGCTCGATAGGAGAGAGGGGTGGTACCGAGTGAACAATGAGTGAAGTTCTGGCTGACCCCCTCCTTGTTGTTGATTGAGGGGTGCCACTGTTGTCAGGAGATTCATCGTTGAGTTGTCTGCCCGGAACAGGCCTAGGCGGCTGAGTTGAACTAGTCTGTGGCACTGGAAGTGCCGAGCCGAACTGATGTATGAAGTCCTGCACCAGTGCATTTGTCGCTAACACCTGTAGCTGCAGGCTCTGCATCTGCTCTTCCATGTTTGGGTGAGTTACCCGGGATGATGGGACATGGCGAGATAGCTGAGGGTTCTGCTCGCGCTGATCCCCTCCTCCCTGAGCAACTTGTGCATCAGGCCTGGTTTGCTGGGGTCCTTGTGGAGGGGTCTCTGCTGGGACATTCTCCTACTCTGCCATTGGTGGTGAAGGGAGACGTCCAAATGGTAACTCGCGGGTGGATCTTACTTGTGTTGTCGTAGAAGAAACGACATTCTCACTCCTTAATTGCATTGGTCCAAGGTGACTTTTTGTAACTGATTCCCACGGACGACGCCAATTTGATGTGGCAAAAATTGACCAGATGATCTTCCCTGTAGTTCCTGGTGCTTTGGCCGGCCTGCACAGAAGAGATGATAAGGGAGAGACGGGGCTGACCCGACGGGGGACTCTTCGATGCCTAAGTCAGATCTTTCCACAGTAGATGCTCAAGAGAGCTTTTCCAGTAAGAGGAGTGATTGATCGATCCCCCATGATGGAGGCTTACCTTGGTATTTATAGGCTGATGATGGAGAGAGAAGGAGGGGCGTTTGTGGAGAGTCCAATTTAGCCGTAGAGCCCTTGAGGGGAGTGGCACTGTGATTATGGGAATATTTCGGGTCATATTCTGGGAATATTCTCCATTGATCTCGGAGGTGCAAGTCGTGAGAGTGGTGAACGCCTCTGATGACGTGTAGTAGATAAAGTCCTGCCCCCATGATCAGGGATCATGTCCCTTGAATGTAGGAGTGGATGTGTGCACGTTTTTGGGTGCATTACTTGGCTGTGTCGAGTCGAGGTGACAGGTTGGTCGAGCCAAGGTGGCAGTACAGCCTAATGGAGTGCCGAGGTGGCAGCACGGCTTGATGGAGGGCCGAGGTGGAAGCACGGCCTGATGGAGGGCCGATGCGGTAGCATGACCTGATGGAGGGCTGAGGCTGCAGCACGGCCTGATGGAGGGCCGAGGTAGTGGGTCAGTCCTGTACAGGTTTGCATACACACTTTAGCCGTATTGAGGAAGGGGACATATTTTGCCTCATCAGGGGGTTTGCATTAGTATTTCTTGGATTAAATAGCAATGGAATACAAGGTATTAGACTCCAATGGATATGTTTAAAATATATATATATATATATATATATATATTTTTAGAGGGTTTGCAGCAGCTAGGCTGCGTGAGCCGGCACAAGCGCAGAGCCCTGGAGTTCTCGATGACGTGAAATTGTAAACCCGCCTAAAATTCATATCATCTTTCGGCCTCTTTGATTTTATTTTATAGAACACTACAATCCCATCCGTCCTAGTCCCTCCTGTCTCACTTTGGATACTGCGATAGAATTACAGAAAGAGCAATGGAAGCTGATGCAGAAATTCTTGAACCATTCCATCTCCATTTCTCAGATCTCATACGATTGTCTTCCTCCTCCTCTTCTTCTTCTTCTTTGACTGAGCTTGAAAGGCTCGATTCTATTTCGAGAACTATAATGGAAACCCTAGGACCCAACGGTCCCGGTCTTCTGGCCATAACTGGAGTCCCTAAATCTTCTCAGCTCCGTCAATCTCTCCTTCCACTCGCCCGAAAGCTTGCGCTTCTCAGTAACGATGATCGTCGCCGGATTCTCAGGGTAACTTTCTCCTCTTTCTCTGTTTTACTTGTCCATATGCTGTTTACTTCTAAATTTTACCGACATTATTGATTACTGGTTACCTGTCTGAACGTCTGAACCTCTTTCCCATTCGAATTTACCAGAGTCCCGAATTAGATCAGAACTTGAAGAAAAAAAAAAAAAAATAGTTAGAATTTAGTCTAAATTATGAACTGGATTCTACATGTAGATTAACATTTTCTGTTACTTTGGGGAAGAAGAGGATATAGCTGACGTTACTCTGTGGCACTTGCATTATGTCTTTATGGATTTGGATTTAGTGCAAACACTCCGTAGCATTATCAGTCCTGCTCTATATGCGTGCCTCCTCCTCAGCAGGTTCCAGAAACAAGAACAGTGATAAGAGTTTATGGTTTTCAATGTTTCATGGCATTGCAGGCTCTGCATGATTCATTAGTGATGCTCTAGACCTCAACCATTTTCTATTCGGATTATAATTGGTCTGCATTCTGAAAAGAAAAAAAAAAAAAAAAAGAAAAGATGGGAGTTATTTTCATGGCATTGCGGGGTTTTCCATAATTTGCTAGTGATGCTTTAGACCTCAACCATATTCTGTCGGATTACACTTGGTTTGTATTGAACATTTACTGTACAGAACATCATTGGGTTCGAATTAGTTGGGCTTAGTTGTACCGGTGATTCCTGATGCTCATTTGAGTTAACTATCTCCCTTTCTTTCACGTTTGATGGTGCATCACTAAGTTAAAATTGATGCAATTGGGTTTTTTGAAGGGGAGGGATCAGCGGTGTTTTATTATTCTTAGAAAAGGAAAAGAGATTTTGTTGAAAAAAGGTTTGGGGAGAACTCAGTCTTTAGTAATGCACAAGGGGAAAAAACACACATACAAATTCCTCTATTAATGAAATTGTGCAACCCTGCGTCTCCAGTGTGTCTCAGTTTTATTGTTTTATTAGGTTTTCTGCTCCGTAACTGACAACAGAATTTTCCTTTCACCAAAAATTGGATTGTCATTGTTTCACCGGCACTTATAAGAGGTGACTAACCATAGATGCTGCAACCCATTGGAGAAATTCCATTTCTCTCATTGTTTGAATCTTAAACAAATTCCATGTGACCTATTTATTAGTCTGTTCTTGCCATTGTCTGATCTTCTAGCTCTTCTTTGAGATACTGATCAATCTAGCTATAACATTATGGTTGCCCCTGTTTTAATGGGATAATATCCCATATTCACTGATTAAGCAGCAGTTAGCATCTCCTATTTGTCATCTGCTGGGCTGGGTCTTGAAGAACCCTCTTTATTGTCAATTCCTTCACTGACCACCTCACCACCTCTTGTTGCTGCAGTCATTTTGATGCAGATAAATCAATTAATGGGTTTATTTTATTGCAAATAAGACTTATGTTGGGTTATGTATGTGTTGGGCCTTTGATTCCATGGGTTTTCTTTGTAATGAGTAGCTTTAATGAGCCTAAAATATAGATAGAAAGTAGGAAAACGGGATTTAATTCATTAGTTAAGTTAGAATCCTGTTTTGAGTCTATCTTATTTGTTATTTCAGTTTTCTAGTCAGTTTAGATTTCCCAATTAGTTAAGAATTTGAGTTAGGTCTTTCCTTCTTAGTGTTTGAATCGGTTTTTAGTCTTCTATATAAATTTGTAAGGGACTACAACATTGAACACGAATTTGACTGAATGAAAAAAAAAAAAAGCTTTATGCTGGAAAACTGTGATGCTATGAGAGACAACTTGGGTGAGATGCCCATGGGTGAGATTCCCTAGGGAAGAGTGAGATACTCGACCCAACCTATTCCCCAACCCCATTCTTCCCTTCGTTCTCTTATTTCTGTTTTGTTCAAACTATCTTGATTTTATTGAATTTACTAAAGATCCTACCTGGGATTGGATCACTTGTGACCCAATCTTACATTACCTCTTGTTGCTACAGTCATTTGTTTGTAAATATATCAGGTTTATCTTACCTTGTCTTGACATCCAAAAACTAAATCATGGTTTGGAATCCACAAACTGAATCGTAGTTTGGATCTGAGTTGTCTGAATCTTACCTGTTTTATAAATAGAGATGGTAGAACAAACGAGAAAATACTTATCCAAATACAGTCCTACAAGGAAAGAAATATCTGATTTGTTTAAAAAACATAAAGGTCTGTGGTATGGCAATCCTTTATTGTGTTTCAGCTTTATCATTATCTCCAAGGTACTTTTCTTTTTGGGGCTATGAACTATGGAGGATGGTTTGTTAAAGGATTATAAACAGGGTTGAAAGGCCTGATAGGCGTCCTCTCACAGTTGACTGATGATTCATTAGTCTTCTGTAAAATTTAGTGAACCAATAGCTTACCAAGGGGACAAGGAATTCACACTTATTGTCTTGCTCCTTGGCACAACGGTAAGGTTGTTCCATTGCGACCTAGTGGTTGTGGGTTCGAGTAAGGAAACAGCCTCTCCTTGAAGCGGGTGTAGGCCTGCGTATATTATGACCCTCCTCAGACCCCGCAGTGGCAGGAGCCTTGTGCACTGGGTATGCTGTTATTGTCTTGCTCCTTGTTTGTCTCAGTGTTGCTGGCTAGCTACACTCAGAAGGTTTAGTGTGATCTTTCATGGAAAGGATGGCAAGAGGCATCTAAGTTCCATCATGTAGCCTGAAATTTGTGCAAACCGAGAAGGTTGGATGGTTGGCCTCATTTCTACAGTACTTATGTATAATATACTATTCTGTAAATGGCTATGCCTATCTGAACACAGGGTAATGGCTTGCAATCAGAAGTTAGTATTGCTAAGTACCAAATATGTGCTGAGGATATTGCCGGGACTACTGGTGTGATGACTGCAAACAAGTAGTCTTTCCATGGTTGAGGTTCATGTCTGGTTATCCACTGTGATTTTCTGTTTCTGGATTGGTTTTAGATTGTTTTAAGTTTTCTCTTGGGTGGTTGCGTAAGGTCTGTTAAGCCATTTTTGACTTTTCAAACAAGCTTCTATTCTTGAATTCTAGTTAGGTGGGAACAGGAAGCATGGACATCCAGATGCTTTTATACATGTGTGCATTTATTTTTTTGGCAGGCAAGTTCATGAAATATCTGAATTCTCCAGTTTGACAGTCAAAGTATGATTATATGAATTTCAAACTTAGTGAACCTTTGTAGTCTACACAACTCCTTATATCTTCGCCCTCTTCTTTCTTATACTTCACCTAACAAACTCTAATTAAGAGTTCTCTCCCTAGAGTGGGCTGTACCTAAAATTTTACAACAATTACTATTGTCATTCGTTTATCTACTTCACTTCTTAAAAAGTTCATCCCAATATTTTTTTGGCTTACTAGTTTCAATTCTTTATCAAGTTTATATTTTCTAGATGGTCATTCAATGGCTTTTGACTGTCTGCTGAATTCGTGGGTTATTTGAAGTGGTTGCTGGACTAATTTTCAATCTGGGAAAATATTTTGTCATGAAATCCCCACCCCCTTGTAATCTTAGAACGGAGGTAATTTTTGTACATCTTGATCTAAACCAGTTTCTGTAATACTCTTTGCTGTTAACTCATGAAATTCCAGGACCATGGCTTAGGAAGCGATGTGCCTCTGAAGAATCTGGACCGAAGCGTCTCATCTTTTGCATTACAACTGAAATATGTACAGAATCCGAGTCTAGAACTCACTGCCGGTGGATTAAACCATGGGGATGAAGGCAGTTGCATCATAGAGGAAAAGAATCCAGTCCTGGCTTCATTGGATAATGAATTTAAGAATCTAGGAAGCAGTTTTAAGGAGCTTGGATCGTGCATGATGGAACTTGGGCTCTGCTTAGCACAGGTATGTGATAAGGCCCTTGGCGGTCAAGAGCTAGAGCAGAGTATACTGGAGTCTTGCAGTGCAAAAGGACGCCTTATACACTATCATTCCATTCTGGATAACCTTATTCTCAAAGAAAATAGTAAAACAAAAGGACCTAGTAAGGGGTCAGCTAAGTGTCATTTGCAACTGAACTGTGGAGCCAGCTGCTTTTCTGAAGTGCAAAACCCAACAGGTGGCCTGATCTCTAAAGAAAATGAAGGATCCTGCAGAACTTCTCTTTCCGACTTGTGGCAACAGTGGCATTATGACTATGGCATTTTTACTGTTTTGACATCTCCAATGTTTATCTCTCAATGCCATGCACCTGTTGTCAAGCAAGTGTGTTCTTCCCCTAGTGGTCACACGTATTTGCAAATATTTGACCCCAACAAGAATAACATCCTTATGGTAAAATCACCTCCTGAAAGTTTCATTGTTCAGGTTGGTGAATCAGCTGATATCTTATCGAAAGGGAGGCTTCGGTCCACCCTTCACTCTGTGTGCAGGCCAATAAAACAAGATAATTTAAGCAGGGAAACTTTTGTTGTTTTTATGCAACCATCATGGAGCAAAACTTTCTCAATCTCTGGACACCCTACAGAAAACTTTGGATTAACTGGGCATTGCTCTGGTTCTTGTGGTAAGGAAGTCTATGTTGCTGAGCCAGAAACCCAGAAACTATATCAACAGATTCATAAAGTAATTCCACCACTATCGAAACGCTTAAAGGATGGGATGACATTTGCAGAGTTCTCACGTGAAACTACCAAACAGTACTATGGTGGCAAAGGTCTGCAGTCCAATACATAGAGAGGCCTTTTGATTGCTATTGGTACAGATCTAATCTCTGTTATAGCATCACTGTGGAGGTATAATTCTCCAAAATTCATATTCTTCAGTATGTTTCTTTTGCGAAGATACAAGTCAGTTTAAATATCTATCCCTTACATGTTTAATGTGTTCAGCTGTCAGCTGCCGAATCCTTCTCTACCCTGAAAATCTTTAAAGCTGAGCAAACAAAAAATTGTCCTAATATCCATAGAAAAATCAGGATTTTATAAGGGTTTCTTGAAGCGAAGATCCTCCTGTAGAGGCATTTGAAACCACGAATTGAATAGAATCAGTAAT
This sequence comes from Macadamia integrifolia, assembly GCF_013358625.1. Lineage (NCBI taxonomy): Eukaryota > Viridiplantae > Streptophyta > Magnoliopsida > Proteales > Proteaceae > Macadamia > Macadamia integrifolia. The sequence continues at coordinate 19,662,348 of NC_056565.1, forward strand.
TTTGAGCTGATTCTACTTCAAATACTTTGTAATCTGGAGTCTACTGTTGAAGCTTGCATCACCGTCTGTGTCCACATTGTTTCTTTACTCTCATGGATCACAGATTCTTGTCATTGCGGTGGTGAGAGATGAGCCATCAGTATCTATTCCCTTCAGGCTGGATTCCAAAAAGAGAGAAATAAACAGGATCATACTTTGGAGTGAAGTAGATGAAAACTGTCAGAATCTGCTTCCTTGGTGCTGCACTCAGAAAAGACAGGAAACAACAGAAAATTAGAGTTTGCTGAAAGCAGCCAATAACTGTAACCCAATGCAGTAGTTAACTGCAAGCCATGTTGAATCTTTAAATTGCATTTCAGGAAGGTAACTGGCCACCTTCTTAATCATAGCCAAGTTGTTAATATTTTGGAATAAAACTTAAGTGACAGACCTCATATGCAAAGAGAGATCTGCAGTAACTGGTATTTGTCAGCGTTGTACTGGTCGAACCACACTCACTATCCTTGAGTGACACAGTGGATCTATCAAGCTTGATTGACCATGGATATTGATTGCTAGGAACAATGGATCCCACATGTGAAGATGAACGCTGCATCCGCACTCCTCGAGGAATAATACTTCCTTCCATTGCTGACCTCCGACCGCTAGTTTGTCTTTCGAATGATTCAGATCGTTGCTTCGGTGCACTCTGTGAGCGCACTTTGGCCCTGGACGATTTTGTGTTGCCCATGTAATGTGGATAGAATGGGTTATCGGTGGATGCGCAGTCTGCATACTCATTCAGGAGGAAAGCATGAGGAGTTCTTGTTGGGTCCAGCTTAGACATGGCTGAGTAGTGCTGTGGACTACTCTCTGCAGTAGTGAAGGTATACTCCTCAAAATGGCTACTGCAGGCTCTTGATCTCATCTCTGTCAATGCTGATGGAGCAGGTGAATTCTGGAGATGATCCTGCGAGTTTTCACCATTATTTGGATAATATGCAGAGAATCGTGGATCTACTCGTTCTTGTGGGTGGTTTGAGTAGCTTTTCCTGCTCTTTGTAATTTCCATTGGTTGGCCAAGATGATCCTGTTTCAAGTTTTCACCATTATTTGGATAATATGCAGAGAATCGTGAATCTACTCGTTCTTGTGGGTGGTTTGAGTAGCTATTCCTGCTCTTTGCAGTTTGCCTTGGTTGGCCAAGATCCGTCTCTACGATCTTAATATTCTCCTCCAGGCCAGCAGTATCTATCTCCTACAGGTATAAATAAAAAATTCTAGATGAGTTGTTGAAAAAATTAATATGAATTAACATTTGCATCCTAGGTCTCTTATAAAACAAAGTGTGCGAAATTTTCTGGCACAGAATGATGCTATGAATTTCAACCATAACCCTTTTCCAATCATCAGGGGGATGCAAACGTCTTAGAAAAGAAAATTGGTTTCTAACAGTCTCATGGATGCAGGCTGGTTGGATTTTTTGGCAGGGTAGATTATGAATTGTTGGAACTTGTTGGAGTTCACTTACGCCACATGCTTGTGTAAGTCGGATGTCTTGCAAAGATTTTCTGTGAATTGATTGCCTCTGGTTGATGGGTTGTGCTTCTCCGGCAACTCGGAGCCACCGGGCTTGAGCTCTTTCCTGAACTGTAACCAATGCCTGCATGCACTGGAGGATAGCAGTTGCCTGTTTCCTCACCAGTTGCCCCCTCACCAGTGCCTGCAACTTAACTAATCCTTTCAATGCACTTAATGCTCTCTTTGCCTGTCAACAATTCTGAAACTAGTCACTTCCTTCTCATTCCTTCATCTGCAATCTTATCATACCTGGTATCCCTCTTATTCACAAAATTATAAAACAGGGAATAGTGGAGGAAAATGATTTTGCATACCAGGTAACAACGGAAGGCAGCTTGAATCTTGATGGCAGCGGCCTCTTCAACCTCAATGGATCTGGGTGTAGCAACAGCATTCGTTTGGTGGATCACGGTTGCTGCAGCCACAGCCATCGCTTGCTTCTTCTGCTCATTCTCAGCTTCCATCAGTGCACCGGTGGAAACTTTGTCTGTGGAATTCAAATCCTTGGTTGGTGTACCTGTGGCCGACGATCTCCTGAAACTCCATCTTCGTTTCTCCTTGGGATTTGTGGGTGGAATTATAATGGGTGTTGTTGGAATGGAGGTGGGCTGACTGTTACTGTTACTGTTACTGTTCTTCTCCTTTTCTCTCTCTCTGTCTTTCTTCCCGCTTGTCAAGAAGCTTTTGATCCATTTGCTGGTCATCCCCATCTCTGTCAATTGTTACTCTCTCTCTCTCTCTCTCTCTCTCTCTCTCTCTCTCTCTAAGCATAGACCAAGAGAAGCAAGATCTGATAAATATAGATCTCTATTGGGTGAGTAATGTTTGTGTCATCAGTTCTGATTTTGTTCTATGGGAGACCCTTTTTGACTGGACTCTCCTCTTCATTAACTTTGTTTCAGTGGGTGATTTATCAGGTTTTCCTTGTCTTGCACTCTTGCTGCATGTGTTAAGGCTTGCTGAAGAGAAGAAATGGGGAGGAAATTTTAGTGGCAAAAAGATTGTATATTATTCTAAATATGGATTAGCAAGAGAGGTGGAGGGCTTTTCTGTAAATCTGCTGTGTCGGTTAGTGGGGTTGGTCCGTTGGTGGGGGTTCAGATCTCAGAGTGACCATGTGAAAAAGGACCGTCGTTAACATAAGATTCCGTCGTGGACTTAGGTGGTCATCCCCACATGCCTAGTAGGAGAAATGGGTGAAAATGGGCCTATTACAATGAAAGGATGAAATCTATATCTTGGATTTGTTCTGCATCTATTTATTATTGATGGGCCATAGAGATTCCCCAATTGGGATGTTTTTTTTTTTTCATGGTTGGCCCATTATTGGTGAACCCACCTATTTAAGGAAATCAAATAAGATGGGTCACAGATATTAATCTAAGGGGATGGATGGATTGGATTGGATTGGATCGGATCATGTTGCCCGGCTACATAGATGTATAAATATTGTGGAGAGCCAGGAACCACGTAGATCAACGGAATTGAACTCTATAAGTGGTTAGGGTTGGGCTCTAGTTTTGTACTAAGTACTAGCCTGGTGGCCTTTAACTTGTTGGCATTTAAGTGAGAAAGAATGTGCTAAAGATTTAACCATGACAAAAATGAGATGTGGACCCAGCCCAATTATTGAAGAGAGTGTTAGGAATTATCAACGCAGCAGACCAGCAATTAGCAAAAGAAAAGGGGAAGAAAAGATAATTTTGTGTTGGTAAAATGGAAAAAGGATCACATATACAGAAGATAACCATTCATGTGATTCATCCAAGATGGGTTAAGTCCAGAGCGATAATTAGAGTTTTCACTATTATGATGAAGAAATTATAAGAAACTTAACCCTCTCATCTCCTTATGAGATCAACCCTATATATGAGAAACCCTTCTCTCCAAAAGCATAAAATAGAGGGGTTATCAGGTCCATTGATTCACAGTTATATAGATTGCACGTCATAATAACTAGAAGACCAATTTCCCAAATTAATTTGTGTTTTTGAAGTTAGGTAGAAATAATTATAAACAAATAGGAAATTCAAAAGAGATGAAAAGATGAAGGGTGACTGACGAAAGAAACTTTGTTGCCACATGCCTATTGTTGGGGCGAATGTGAAACAATGGGAAAGAAACCAAACAAACAATCATGGATGAACACGAGGACTTAACGACACAAATTCATACATCAAATCATGAGGATCAGAGTATTTTTCACCATGCTAGCTCACAATGTGATTTCTTTTGCTTGTATCTAGGATTTTTCTCACCGGGACAATATTATAAGAACCATAAAAAACTCTAATTCCTATACAATTGTAATTTTTATTTTGTATATGTAATGGATCCAAAACTTGACCCAAACATATACAACAATCTCAATAATAACTATGTGGATCACTACAATAGTACAAGATACAAAAAACCAACACTACCATTGCTAGGATTGTTGGCCATTGTTGCTTTGGCAAAAGGACCTGAACAAGTTAGCAGGGAAGAAATAAAAGGGGAGAGATTTGATTGAAGAAAGAGGAAAAACCGATTAAAATTATTTTTTTTTTTGATTTATTCTTCATAGTAATTCATTGGACTATTAGGGGGTATATTCTATCATGTGATGTTTCAGAAATCACAAAGGATATATATTTTACCTAATCCACCTAACCCCTCCCCCCTCCCCCCTCCCAAAAAACACAAAAGAAAAAGAAGAGACAAGTCTAAAATTTTCTTTTTCGGATGACGTGGTGGTTTGGACATGAATATGGGGCTCTCTCTCTCTCTCTCTCTCTCTCTCTCTCGCTAACATACATAAATAAATTATGCACACACTCCCGAAATTGAGCTTTATGCATGATTCAGTTAATCTTCAATAAAACATAATGAAGTCCAAGAGGCACAATACCTGGAAATGGGCCCTTGAGAGGTTAGTGGAGGACAAATCGAATCAGTAATCATCTAATTGGTGCTTCAGGTTTAGGAGAACTCGATGGCCAGGGTGTAACTAAAGTCCACCCTAGAAGAGGGTAAATAAATTGATCATTATTATTTAAGATTGGGGATCGCTATCTAGTCGCATGGTCAGTATGGAAACCAACCAAGAGAGGAACACATGCATGCATCCAACTAAGAGGTAAGGTGGTCTTTTCACCACCCCTGTATCTTGGTATAGGGGTGTGCAATCTTTTTCCCTACTACTTATCAGAGTGTTCTATAGAAATCATGGGATTATTATCCCTCCAGAAATCATTTGGTTAAGGAATTTAGCAGGAGTTTACCTTTATATGATCCTATTTAATTGTTGTCGGATTAAAAGAATTTACAAATGAAAAGAAGTGGCCTAGTAAGTGGATTTACTGGAGGGCTCAGGAGGTTTTTTCATCTTAGGGATTGATTCACAGAAACCCTCTTGCACCATAGGGGTTGAATACAATCTTAAGGATAGGGATTGATTCACTTTCCATATCGTTAGTGAATGTTTTAGCATTTAAAATTACTCTTCTATTGTACTAGTCTCTCAAATCATACTTTTGGCTGTTATATTTTACTACAACAATTGGATTATAATTTGATGAGCAGGCTACACTAACATTATTGGCCTCCCCTATATCCAACATGAGATAAAATTATATAACTGGATTCAAAGGTGCGTGAAGATTTCTCACGCTGGTGATGTTGTCACCTGGATCAGATCAGGAATCATATTTAGTTTTGGTTGCCCAACGCTTTTTTTCCCTTTCTAATGATCGGTATTCAGGCTAAAACTAGTTATGTGGGTTCATACTGACCCAACAAAATACATTTGAAGTCATTAGAGTATATTAATTTGATCAAATGAACCACATTTCTTTTTCTTATCCATTCAAGTAGAGAAAACCAAAGCTGTATGGTTTCATTAATATATAATTGTAAACCAAGCTTGGGTCATCGATAGAGATGTAAACGGATCAAATGTGATCTGATACAGATATGAATTGAATCTGGATTTTTGACTATCCATTTATATTTCTGTATTTTGTAATTTGGATCTTCTTCTACATGATAGTTACGATTCACTCTCAGTTATCTTGGTTTTTTTCCTTATTCTCTAGAACCTATCAAAACTTCAGGAACCATCAAGTTCATTAGCTATTTAGTTCGTTTATTAGTTTGATATTTATTCAAATTGGATAGATTATTTTTAAAATTATCCAAATTTGAAATTGGTTAAACAGTTATGCGAATCAAATTCAGATTTTCGATTATCCATTTACAACCTTAAATGGACTTAGTTTCCATTTTTAGCAATTATATTAGGGAAATAATTCATCAAGAATCCTGACCAATGTTATCAATTCGACCGAATAATTCGTGAATTATTCGGCCGAACCGAATTTTTCCGAATTTTATCAAAAATTCTGACCGAATCAGAATTAAAAATAAAATTCGGTAAAATTCGTGATTTTTTCAAAAGTGAATATAAAACGCGAATAATTCGGACCGAATCCGAATTAAACCGAATTATTCTGTCCACTTAAATAGTATTTAAAAAAAAATTAAAAAACAAAAAATAATAATAAATAATAATAAAAAAACCCAATAAGCTTTTTTGACCACTTTTTTGACCGAATCCTTAAATTAATCAACAGAATTATTCCGAATAATTCTCCGCCCGAATAATACCCGAATCCGAATTTGCTAACTATGATCCTGACCCATCCAAAAGACCCTTTAATTTCTTTAGTTTGGACTTTGAACATCGGCTGGACCAATCAAACTATCAAAAACAGTATCTTATTTCTTCTGTCTTCGTACCATCACCCGTGGGTCATCCTGTTTAGAGTCTCTAGACCCATCATGGTCCGTAGTACATATTAGTTGGTCCAGACTCCAGATCAGACCAACAACAATAAAATTCTAGTCGTATTTTCAGTCTTAATTTGTTTCGGTTATTGTTTCCTTATCGGTGTTTTATCGATTATTAATATATGTAAAAATTAATAAATATAAAAGTGCTGTTAGCACTTTAAATTAAGTTCCTATAAACCTATATACATCATATGTCATGACATTTATGAGTTACAATTAATTAAAATGGATTAATTTTGGTCCAATTGAATCAGAGTATTGGACCAAAATTAATTTATTTTTTTTCTTCCTGAAATCAAACCGAACTGTAGCAATAATGGATTCTATTGGTCAGATCTTGGGTTTTCCTAGAGGGATTGATTTTTTTTTTTTTCTTTGGTAGAATAGAGGGATTGATTAGTGTGGGCTTTTTGGTTATGCTACATAGTTGGAAAATTAAGTTTGACTGTCCTTTACAAAACCTAGTGACTTCATTTTTTTCTCTTATTTATTTATTTAAATAAGTTCCTCCTTCTCTTTCTCAAGAGTGAGGTGAGACTGAAGCTATGGTTGCTTCACAGGTAAAATGAGAAGAAAAAAAAGAGTAAAAGACAAATAACAAAGATTCTAAGATTTTGTTTAGTTGTGTAAATCAAATTTATAGTCTATAAATAATATATGATCAATAAAAAAACAACCAAGCTTAGGGAGTTTCATATGGCTCGAAACCTCGAACAAAAATCAAGTCAAAGAAAACTCGAACTGACTTGAAGTGGGTCTAGTCATTTCTTAAACATGGGTGAAGTCTTCATTACTCTTGATCAGATTTCATGTTTTGATTTTTCTTAGACTTGGATGATTTACCCAAGTCAAAACCTGATTTTCTAACTATGTTACGCCACCATAATAGTAAGACTATGCTTATAAATTTGTAGATTCATTTATTATAACAACAATATTTCATTCACACTGTTCTTTCATAGAGACACATGGAACCTAAACATGTTAAAAGATTTTTAGGAATGGGTTATATCATTCTATACTTCATTTGGTATGAATGGAATCAAATTGAAGTCAAGGGTAAGCAAATAAATTCGTATAAACTTGGTTAACACATGGATTAGGTGGTGGATTTCATCTAGATCATTCAATACTCATCATTGATGAGAGTCTTCAGAAGGAAAACGGAAGAAGCAAGATGAATATCCCTTATTTTGTTGGATCATGGAATGAATATCATATGCACAAAATGTTTCGAAGTAGTCATTTCAGATCGTTGTAGATGACATTCTCCATTTAAGATCCTATTTGAATATTGTATCTTCATATATGTTTCAATAGAAATTAAAATTTTAGTTTTTTTGAAAATCTTAGTTGACTCCCTACTTAGGAGGGCTTTGTAGTTGACATGCATATATCACAGTTTGACCAATTTTCAATCCATGGATTCACGAACACTATGTTCATCCTTCCATGAATTTTTCATATCCATATAAATAAATTGGTAAAATCCATATGAAATCTGAATTGATAAATGATTTTTTTTACTATATAAAGATTTTTTTTTTCTCTTACAAAAATATGGATTTTACCAATTAGTAATAATAATGCCAAACCCTTTGATCTGGCATGCAAAACAATCTGAATTTATCAAGAAATTAAGATTTATTAAATTAAATTAATCTATTCAATTTGAAAGTTAATGGGATACGAGGGAACAATTAGAGCATCAAATGATTAGGAACAACAGTTAGTAGGACAAATTAGTTCCATAAATTTTGTTAACTTTTTTCAGATGTTATTATTTCAAAAATAATAATAATAATAATAATTCTAGAAGGAGCATTTTGCATGCTTGTCGACCAGACCAGACCAGATCAGACCAAACCAGACCACACGCAAGGGTTGATTTGCCAAATAAGTAATTATGGCCGACCCGACCCGACCAACCATCCCTTTCTAAAGCATTTTAGAATTTAGACCTCTCTTTCTTTATTAATTATGTTTCGTGGTTTGTATAAGAACCAAACTTGTTGTCTACGAAGTCACTCTGTTTAATAGAGAGAAGGAGACAACAGTTTCAAATAGTTTTGGGGATTGTTTGTGTGTCTCGTGACCCTTGCTGGGAACCAACAATGTTAATGGCACTCCACAATCCACAAGGAAAGATAATGTAGTTTGGAACGTTGGATTTCTAGAAATTAATTGCTGCTGATGGCATATGTGAGCACCACCATTAGAGGAGAAGGAGGAAGCATTATTTACTAGAGTATCTTGTCATACCTCCTGATTATTGCTTTCTTGGTCTCACAATGATTTATATTAAGTCATGGTTGAGATTTTCACTTATTCTAGAAAACTCATCCACTTAAAAAGAAAAAAGTTTTCCTTCATCGGGTTAGAATGTTCACCATTGTATCTTAGGGTTCATGAAATCCTTATAAGGTTTTAGTATATTTAAAAAAAATACATTTTCAATACTTTTACATACATTGAAATTCATTGCGGTGAATGGACCGTGGTGGCTGAAGGAAAACTTGGTCTTTAAAAAAAAAAAAAAGTTGAATTTCCTTGGATTTTTTTATAATATTCATATTAATATTCTATGTATTCGATTATTACAATGGCTTTCTTCTATTAATAGAAGAATGTTGGAAATATGATTTAAATTGATGGATGATTAATGGATTAACAATAATTTCTGCAAATGTGGATTTTTTTTTTTCTTTCTTCTTCAAGAGAAGATGATCATTTTGAGATGGAGAGAGTATATTTCAATGGAATTATTTTATATTTAATTTTACATGCTTGATCATTGATAATACTCTTTCTTGCCATTGTATTGGAGCTTCTTAGATCCGCATTGATTAGCTTTGCTCTTCTTGCGAAATTAGAAATTTTGTGTGTATTGCAACTTGGGGCTCGTGTGGATTGATTGAAGCATGTTTGAGAATTAGAGAAATAACATGGATAGTGATTTTTTTTTGGTGAAAATATGAATAGTGGAAATAGATGTGATTGAAAATCAAAGAAACCTTTTTCCTAAATTCTCTAATCCTTTATCAATTTATTCACTAATGCCACGTTTGGACTCACCTTTTGTCTTTAATTATTATATATTCAAGTTTTCTTTTAGCCATAGTGAACACTCATGGGTTTGGCACTTCAATGCGTGAAACTTTTGCAATCGCGAATAGTATTTTGGACCTTTCTCCATAGAAGATGGGAGGAATGATAAGCTCATGAAAAAACAAAGGGTGAAGAAAAACTGACCCCATCATGCAAAGTCAAATCTTTTTCATGGTCGTTTGCCTGAGATTCTTCACATTATTATGATGCTATCAACAAAATCTTAACATTGCTTTCTAGATTTCAGCCCAAGTTACTTTTACCTAGCCCTTGTGTTAGCTTTAATTCCAATGAAGCATAGTATTCATATTGGCAAAAGTTTTCCTTCAACCACATCCTGAAGTGAGAAGAATCCCTTGTCCACTGGTATGTAAATATAAGAGGGGCTCTTGTCTCATCAATAAGCTCTCACCCTTTATTGTTGAATTCAGAAACACCTTTCCCTATTATCGATGGCCATGAACAAGAGATTCTTCAAACTCACTTAACCGTGGATGTGGAGAAACTCGGTCCCATTCATGTTTATGTGAATTGATGTCATTGTATTTGTTACATATATATGTTGTAGAGCATCCTTTTGAAGCAATTTGGATTGGATTGGCTGATTAGGTAACTAGCTACAAGTTAACTCTACTGCGAAAAAAAGCTATTCCAAGTTCTAAGTTTCTAATTAAAACCATTAAATTGGAACTTCCTGAGTCCATCAGGATTTTTAAATATTTCCAAATCATGGAACAATGGTAATTTTGCTCTATTGCGAGTCAGGAAATAGCTTCTTCGCACAGAAGGGATAAGATTGCGTACATTATAATCATTCCCAAACCTCAAAGTGGTGGAAATTTTGTGAACTAGGATTTAGATACTCTCAAGCCATATTGAATGTCTAAAGTGCATTCGACGGCTGGGAGCACTTGGAACACACCCTAACACACGGATTAAGATCCCCTTCGAACTCAAGATGCTGGAGAGGGATTTTGAAGGTTCTCTCTCTCTTTTCATTGGTCCCTGTCTAAAGTCTAATCCATGCCGGAGAGGATTCAAATCTGCCTACACACAGACACACCCCACTTGTCGGATGGATCTAAATCCTTTGTAGCACGACAGCCCCACAATGAATATCCTACAAATGAGAGCGATTACCACACACCTCAAGACTCTCTCAGTCATCGAACACGCACTGAGAAGCGTGTTGGACACACAACGCATTAGAGAGGATCTCATTTCCGTGCATTGGTTACACCTTTTTTTTAAATTCACTTAAATCTTTTTTTTAATTAAGATAATAATAATCTGGTAGCAGTATCCACAAGACATTTGAATCATAAATTAAAAAATTACAAATTCATAGAAATCTCTTCTCTTTCTTCCTGATTCCATTCACAACGGATCCCTCAGTTTCAAAACCTCGGGCACACAATTCAACCTCGGTGAGACGTGGCAGTCAAAAAAAATTTGTTTTACTTGCTTTTAAAAAGCAAAGAAGCACTATCGATCAATCTTCCGGTGAGTACAGACTATACAGAATCCACCATTATGTCTCACTATCCAAGAAGCCACAAGGAAACAACTAAACAAGAACGAAAGGGACTAAAGGAATCCAAATAGAAACTCGCGCAAGACTTCTTTTATGAACAGCCTTTCCACGAAGCTTCTTTGTCTTCTAACGTCCCTTCCACGAAAACCACTTTGTTTCCCAATTAGAAGCTACCAGTCAATACCCAGCTCCCTCTCCATTATCCTATTTGTATAATTCTTTCTTTTAATAATGAGGAATTGTTTGAAGATAGTGATGGTCATGAAGAAACATTAATCAAATGGCATTTTTGGGGAAATCTCAGTATCCCCAGAATAAAAATCCCCCTTTTTTCTTTTCTTTTGTTTGCAGGGAAGGTGGGATTTGGGTGGAGGAGGAGGGGGAGGGGTTAATGGGAGGAGTCCTTATTCCATAATTATATAAAAGGATGAGAGAATGGCAATGTCCTTCTCCTATGTCCTATCCATATCATTTTCCCCTTTTCTGGTGAATTCCTCTTTTTGTTTATTGTGACAGATTCTTATCTTCTTGGTAGTGTTTGGTTAAATTTAGGCAGAGAGTTTTAAGGGGTTTCCTGGAAATTTTTAGCTGTGAAACAGAGAGGGAGAGGAAGAAGAGGAAGAGGGTATAGAGGAAAGGAAGAAATCACTTTGTTGAGTTACAAAAATGGCAGGGATGTTACCAGGGGTGGAGCTAGCTCGAAGGAGAAGAATTCATTCTTCTAATCAAAACGATGATTACCGTAACTGCCGATCTGATTCTTTCTTTCGGGAGCGTCTTCCACCTTCGATCATTGCAACCACCACCACAACAATGGATTCCACCACTCTTATGGCTCGCATGAGGCTCGAGGAGAAGCTCGGAGGCTTCCGTTCCAGGTTTGTTTTTCTCCTCCCTTGTCTTCCCCTTTTCCCAATTACTTAATTCTGGGCTCTGGGCTGAGCCAGAGATTGACATAGGAAGCAAAGATCTCGTCGGACCCAATCTTGAACTAGTAAAAACTTAAAATTTGCAGGGAATCTCTGTTCTAATCATCCAAATCGGTTCCATTTCATTTTCTGAGTTCCTTGTTTAACTTTATGCTTCAGCTTGATCCTTTAGAACATTATTGCTGTTATCTAATTTATACTTTGCTGAAACTCATATTTTGATCAGATTCTGATTCTGCCAGAGACAAATATGTCTCATTGATTCCCCAAAACAACTACCCACAAATCAAAATCCCATTTTTTTTAACTTGTTGTAAGAGATTATGTGATTGAATATGTATGATACTGACTGGTAATCCTCAAAAAACAGGTGGAATAAGAAACATGAACCTCAATCTCAACCTCCTCCTGTCCAACACAGAAGCTCTTCTCATGTTCTTCGCCCGACGCAGATCCACACAAGTGAAACGAGAAACAGAGAAACAGAGGTTTGCAGGAGTAGTCCGCAGTTAAGCCGGAGGAATTCACAGAGAGAGGTTTGTTCGGTTTGCCTAGATGATCTGCAAGGCAAGAGGGAGGTCACCAACTTACCTTGTTCTCACAGATACCATTCAGATTGCCTTCTCCCTTGGCTTGCTTCCCATTCACATTGCCCCTATTGTAGAGCACTTGTTCACTTATGATGATCCTTATTATCTAATAAACCAAATAATGAAAAAGGAAAAAAAGATCCCTTCCTTCTCTTGTCTTCTTGATGCTCATGGTGGTTTGGGATGTGCCACAATTCTCTGTTTATCTTTCTTGGTTGATTGGGTCGAGGTTGGATCTAACTTCTAATGCACAGGCAATTCCAATAGATTTTTGGGTTTTAGAATAAGATTGTCAATTCTTGGTAAATTCTGTTTTTGAGTCTCTCTCCTTTTCTTATGTTTGTAGAGGATGATAACTCTTGTGCCCATGTTATTTCTAAATGGGATTTACAATATCTTGTCAGGGTTTGTTTAAGATCTCCTACCCCAAGACCTCCTCAATATTGTAACTACTTTTTGGCCTGATGTGGCTTTATAAATTGAGTCATAATACAAAGGGGCATGTTTATGGAGTGCCTATGAAGTAGTTTAGCCTTAACTTCAAACTTCACCAAACTTGGTGCCTGTAAAAGATTAAAAAAGGGAAGAATTTTTCGACTCGAGTACTAATTCCCTCTCGCATATGGTTCTTTATTATTATTATTTTTTTCTTACTCTTGACCATGTGGGTCTCATTGGGTGATACGTTATTCGCACCACCATTGGTGTGGCGTGTAGATTACTCCCGAGAATAATGTCATGAGGAACCTACCCCCATTAAATAAATACTAAGTCGAGATGGCGTTCACCAACATGATTGTGAGTTTTGTTAAGGTTACAAGAAACTTCATCGACACAATATCAATGTGTATGTGGTCACTACTTTCGTTAAATAAGAAGATGAGGAAGTAAAAATATGGGAACAGTAGGCGCTCTAGTACCTCATTGTCTGTCACTTTCCTCCTCATATGAAATGACTTCACTGTCCTTCTACTTGTAATATCATTATGTTGTAACGTATTGGTGCACTCCACTTTGTTGCTTGCTTAGAGATCCCTATTTGCAATGATTATTATCGAGTTCCTTTTCTTCCATTAGGTATAACAACTAGCTATTTTCCAATTTTCATAAAAGAAAAAGAGAGCTATTGAGATTAGGGGTAAAGAGTGTCTCTAATGGATACTTTGATATATGGTGGTACAATTGGGGTTCTTTCTATGTCCGGATTAGCTCCCTATGTGGGGAATGAAGCTACCTTTCCCTCATGGGATTACACTGCCCAAGGGGTACCCGAACCATACATCAAAACAATTCATGTATTTATGGTCTGATTCCCTATGGACGGTGTGATACCATGCTGGGAGGTCACCACATGGGGAGTATTTATGGTCTTACTCTTTTTTTTTTTGGTTCAACATGCTTTCTTAATGTATAATTATACATCTTTGATGAAAATTCTTGTATATGGTTTCTTTAGAATTTTTAAAACATACAGAAGAAGAAGAAAACTAGTAATCTTAACTTTATTTGAAAGGTGAAACTATCTTGCAAACCTAGGGCTAAGCCAAAATTTTCCCACTGGGGGCATATATGAAGTAGAAACAGACATAAAGAGTATTATGATTTTACCTTGTGATCAGACTTGTAAAAATGTCATAATTAGCTTCCACCTTCATCGTACAAGTTTGGAACTACCCTTCCTCAGTCCATTCTAGGGGATCATAAGGGTGAAGTGATCTCTTTTCTCCGTCAATGAAGAGAAACCAAGTCCTTTATGATGATACAAAAGATATCATGCTACTCAATTAATATTAGGATTCAAAAACCAAATACATGTTGCATTGTATTTGCCAATATAACCAAACTTGGTTAAAAAATAACCATGTCTTGTCTCCCCAGTTGTGTCACATCGCAGGATGACCTATAGCCTTTTTGCGCGGCCCTTTTCTTGGTTGGAAGCAACCAATGGCGTCAATTAAAGGCTTTCTTGCTGAGATATATTATATTTTATATAAGTTATGGGAAAAGAAGGTTCTATGAACCACTAGGGTAGGGTATGTTAGTATTCTTTCTCTCTCTCTCTTCCTTACGTGGAACAACCTCACTACCCTTATATATATGAAATCATTCCAACGCACCTTTCGATGCATTCCTCCATACCACTTGTTCATAGAACCCTCTCCCGTAAGCTATACGTTCGACTTACATTATGATATTATCCTACAACTGTTACATATAATCCAAAACCTATTAACAATTAGAAATCAGAATTGCAACTGTTAACCAATAGTTAATACCACCTCATAAGAAAAACATTTTAAATTTAGATATATCAAGTATGACCTCGAATGATTGGAGGACAAGGATCCATGTAGCCGACCTCATTTAATTGGGACACGATTAAATTGTTAGTTTTATTATTGTTATTGTGTATCCAGTTTTATCTCCCACCACCCAAAATAAAAGAAGATTAAAAATATGAGAGGGCTAGAGGATAGATAGCACACCAATCTCACGATCAGTATCAGTATCACTATCGCTATCACCATCATCCTCTTCCTCTCTCACCTTCGAATCACACTAAGACACTGTTATTAAATAGGTGTGAGTTCAAGCTTAGTTGCTATGATGGTTGAGGCATCGCTGTGATGACATAACAGAGCACTAGTCTTTCCCATGTCTTATCTATTGCCTTCTTTTGATTCTTGCTTGAGTCGGATGATGAAAAATTTTCATGTCCGATTTGATCCCTAAGAATTCACCTATTCCAATAACAAAAATACCTAACTTTGAATAATCATATATTAAGAGCTAAATTGGCTAAAAGGATGAGTTATAATTATTACGGAAACCGCATGACCCAATGATCTTTTTTCCATCCCCTTTTCCCCCACCAACGTCTCTTTCTTGTACTTTTTCCAATGGTCTCCAACGATTCTTTCTTCCCCATTTTTTTTTTTTTTTTAAATTCTTCTTCTTCCCCTTTAAATATATGTTTTGTTTATTTTGATAAAGATTTTGAGTTAATGGCATTGTAAATAGGTGGGGGTGATAGTTATCCACTTATACATGTACCTTTTTTTATTCAAGAAATCTCTTCAATTTCCTTTATATTTTTAATTCCTTTTGAGCCTAAGTTGTATCAACTTGGTATGAGAACGGACTTTGATCTTGGAGCTTGTTTATCTTCACAATGTGGAGAGAAAGAGGAAACAAAATACAACACAAAAACAAGAAGTTGCATTGTAAGATGAATTCTAATTTTCAGGTGCTTATCATCCACAACTAGATTATCAAATCTAAGTTGTGAATAGATTGTTGGGTGATTTTCTTTGGTGCCTTGTAGGTATTCATCCACGGCGATGAGATAGTATTTTATTACAAGCATAGTTCTCTTACAATAGCTCTAAGTGCCGATCCATTACAAAATGTCTATTTGAGATTATGTAAAGCCTCCACACCCGTTGGATGGTGTGAGATTGTTGCAAAAGGTCATGGTTCAGGATAAGATTTGGGTTCGAAATTCAAACTACTTCTTAGATTGTGTTTCAATCCAAAATCAAAACAAAAGTAGTATAAAAGTTGAAGAGCTTGCAAATCATGCACGGGAGATCCAAGAGGAACACTACTGAATTAATCACTTCTTAAATTGACTAAAAACAGAATCAACACTTGGTAACCAACTTAAAAAATCAATTCAATCCCTACACTATTAATTAAGAAAATAGCATTTTTAAGTAAAAGAGACCAAAAATTGATAGTAATCAACTTTCATCTCTCACCAATTTGACAAGTGTTTCATAGAATTTAAGTTGTTCTTTTGAAACATAAAACCATGGAAATGAATTGCAGATCTCTAGTCGTGGGTGAAATAGCCCAAATGGTATGGTAACACATTATATTTCCCTGTCACCTCGCTTACGTCTCTTTGAATCTCATTTCTTCTAGAACTACTTGAAAATTTTTACATTGTTTTATTGACATATTCGAGTTTGACCTTTGAATTAAAGACTTTTAGAAGTGTCAAATCTAATGCCAAAGTATCAAGCAATTGAATAATAGAATAAGCTTTCACCAAGAATATGGTGGCCACAAGTCCCCATTTTTTTTATTTTTTTTTGGTCGAAGCCACAAGTCCCCATTAAACAAACCTTTACATGAAAAAGAATGGAGAATGGAAAGAGTCTTGTTGTGTTTAAAATCACCAATTGATATGCTAAATTCAAAGGCCATTTCCATTATTTCCTGATCTTCATGTGGTTCGAGTCAGTTGTTCTTAGGGGTGTCAATTTGTGGTCCGAACTGGCTAAACCGATCGGGACCGACCGTTTATAGATCGGCCCGGCCCGGACCGTTTATTAAACGTGTCGGGCTTGAGCCCGGCCTGTTTATAAATGATCGGTCTCGGTTTTGCTACTTGAACCGTCGGGCGCCCGACCGAGACCGACCGAATAACGCCCGACCGAGACCGGCCTATTGTGCACCGACTTGGCCCGACCCTTTAATGATTGTAGAATACCTACTTTACCCCCCAAATTAAAGAATAAAAACTAAAAAGTAAAGACATGTTCACATTTTAAATGATGGTTATATTTGGTATCATTTATTGATTTATTGTCATTTTTTTGGGCTTGCATGAGTGGGCTGGAATATAATATCACATTTTAAAGAGGGCCCGTTTAAAAACCGGTTAAAGCCCGTTTAACATTAAACATGTCCGTAGCCCGATTAAGACCCGACTAAAGCCCGATTAAGGTGGCCCGATTATAGCCCGAGACTGACCGACCGAATATAAAGTGTACCATGCCCTCAATAACTAAGCCCGATTAGTTAAATGGGCGGACACGGTGTAGCCTTTGAAAGTCTTCAAGCCCGATTAAGCCCGAACGAAACCGAACCGGCCCGACCGGTTGACACCCCTAGTTGTTCTAGTCTTTTTTGCACCTGCAACTTGAGAAAATTAATCTCAGAGAGGGGATTGACAGATTGTAATGGAACACTGGAAGATCTTTCTTCTTTGATAGTAGTATGTGATCTCCCCCATGAGGTGATTTTGATCCGGATCAGCTTGGGAGCTTCAGCCAACCTTTACTAGGCTCTTCTAAAAGCATTAGATGAACTGCCCATCCATCTGGCACCTTCTCTTCCAAGTTCACTTGAGACTTAACAAGAGACTTGAGCCAAGGGTTGATTGGGCCCTGCAATATGGTTTTTAGGATGTAAGTTTGACCCTAACAATCGAAACCGTCCTAGCCCTCCCTAAGTCCTCACAAGGCCTAGGCTAAGATTTGTGACCCTGAAGGTGGGTTAGGATTGAAAAATAGACCTTGGGTCAGAGTTAGGTTGGCCCTGAGTTAACCCCAATTTATATAATGTAATTTAGCACAGTCACCCTATCCGTTTGTTCAAAATAATGAAATCTGGGTCATTGATTCTTATACCTAATTTATAAGTTTCTAACTTTACTAAATACAACTTTTGTAATTGTTTCCAATATTCGATATACTTTTCCAATGCAATCCTGACCACACTGCAAAAACAGGGTCAATCAGGGTTAGCCCAACCCTAACAAAAATCAAGGTCAATTAGGACCAACCTGGCCCAATCATGGGCATGAACCCAACAAGGTTGAGTTGGACCTAGGTTGAGTTTTGGAATAAACCCACCTGATCCAGTCTGTTTCACCCTTAATTTCAATGTTCCATTTCCCATCAGTCATTTGTGGTTGGACGATGCATGGTCAATGTTGTTCCTACTAAAGATTGGAAAAATTTTTGCTGCTGGTTGCAGCCAAGTATCTGCAACCCCATGGTAGAAGCTAAGGGAATGGAATCCCAGGGGCATGTTTGAAAATATCCACTTTGGGTGAATTTCTCCACCCCTACCCTTGAAATTTCATTCCCGTGGCTGGTACTAGTGGTTGCAGCTACTTGGCTACAACCCAGGCAGCAGCCAAGTTTTGCTCACAAAGACCAACCCAAGAAAAGATCTATTCAAGTTTCGCTTTTTCGCTAGGTTTGCTGGCCAGGAGATAGGATCCGCTGCTCGTACAACCAGGTGATCATACGAGTCAACATCCAACACATGTCCTTCCTTTTGCCATTACAAGGATAAAAAAAAGGTATATTTGGACACAAAAAGGATAGATGTTGTCTGCTGACTCGTACAACTAGGTGACCGTACGAGCAGCTGATCCATTTTCGCTGGCCAGGGCTTGAAACTAGAGATTCCCTATTTTTTAGCTTCCCATCCATTGCTTGTATTTGGGAAGACATTTGTAGTCTTTGTTTCCCAGAGAGTTGGTAGAGATGTAGTGTAGGAGGCAGTTTGGATCCTCTCTCTCTCTCTCTCTCTCTCTCTCTCTCTCTCTGTGCGTGTGTGGGTCATGGGTGTTTACTACGAATATAAGCTGCTGAAAAATGTTAGTGACCAGCTTTTCACAGCTTGTGTCCGGACGAAGATGAACTTAAAACCTGGAATTGAAGCCTCACCCAATCCTTCAGACACTTTTTTAACTGTTTATGAGAATCCCTTTCTCACCTAATCCTTCAGACAATTTTTAACTGTTTATAAGTATCCCGACTGATGTGTCCTCCTTGTCTTCTTTGTCGCTGCTAAGAATCTGAGATGGGTTCCTTCACTAGTAGTAGTAGTACTAGGAGTCTTATTGGCATCACCCTCCTTGCCATCTCTCTCCTGCAACCTCGTACATCCATAAGCGTCACCGATTCAGGTACTTCTGCTGCTCTTCTATTCATTACCCCTATTTCTTCATTTAAATTTTATGGCCAATGAGTACTCCATCAGTGATGAGCCCCCTCCTTGTATGTGTCTCTGTACAATTTTTAATCTTCTCAGCTGCTCGTCTTGAAGTAACTGATAATTCCTTTTCTAAATCCTTAAATCTTCTCAGCTGGAATAGTAAGTGCATATTATGCTTCAATTTACTTTGTAGATACAAGTAATGTGTGCGACCTTGTTAACTGTGGAAACGGAACCTGCTATGCTTCCAACAATGGGCCATTCGGCTACAGGTGTGAATGTGAATACGGTTGGAAACGGACCCATCTAAACTTGGATGACAATGTAGACGATGGTCTCCAGTTCCTCCCCTGCCTTTATCCCAACTGTAAGTTCTAAGCCTTACCCACTTTCTGTATATGCAAATTTAAATGTTCTGAGCATTGGATCATAAAATATAAGACAAGCAAGATCATGCACAGTTCTCATTTGATAAATCATATATATAGATAAGAAATAATAATCACATATATACACAAGAAATGAGCACATTCAGCTGAACAAACCCGCCGCCGCCGCCCATGATCTGTAGAACTTTTATTACAAGGAGACCACAAATCACATTTATAATCTTAGGATATTGATATTATGGAAGACTAGGAAGTATAACTGTTTAAGCAATGAACTACCAGTACTAGTAAATGGTCATCAGCATATGTTGCATTCATTTCCCTACTTTTGGTGGTTTTTTGAATTGGTTTGCTAATGCTTTTCTTTGGTGTTTCTAGGTACCATGAACTACGACTGCCTAGAATCCCGACCTCCTCTTCCATCAGTAGCAAAATCTCCATATAATCCATCATTCTCTGATTGTAATAACTAACACCATCATTATATCTTTAGTAATAATCATATTGTGAGACGGGCTTCAATTGATTTTATTTTTGTATGTCGTCTGATTTTGAAGTATGCCAATGGATCTACTGCGGAGAAGGCACATGTAACCATATCACAGGGTACAAACATGTCTGTGAATGCAAAGAGGGATATAATAATCTTCTTAATGCCTCCATCTACCCATGTTTTAGTAACTGTAAGAGCTCTTCCCCCACTCTGTAAATAATTTACTTCTTGTAAAGGTGTGAAATCTGCATCCATTACAAACGCAACTATGTTGGAAGAAAAATAACCATTCTGATGCAAGGTGTGGGTGGCATTTGATTATGCAAGGCATGATCGGGTCAGATTGTGCAAGCCTTGGAATCCTAGGGGCAGAAACTTCAGATACTGCAGGGACTCAAGGTAACAGACAGCATCAATATTCCATACGTATCTTCCCCCTCCACCCACCCAAAAAAAAGTAGCCTATTTTCAGACTTGGATCGTTAGAAAAAAAGGATATTCTCCACTATTCTTCAATTTTTCAGTTCAACTCCATCAGGTCATTGGAGTTTTAGTTCAGTTTACTGATAGAATTTTCCTGCTGTTTCTTTTTTTTCTTTTTCCAGCAACCTTAACACTACCATGGAACTTCAATCCGTTGATTTTCTTGATGGTGATTTCATTGACCATGGTCCAGTGGAAATAGAACAGGCAGTATCAACTCGAGATATTAGTATATTTTGACTGTATTGATGTTTTATTAGTTCCGCTTTTGAGTTTTCTGTAGAGTAAAAGTATGTAATAATCAGTCCTGGACTTCATACTTCCTTCCATGGGATTTGTACCCCATTACAGGCTTCACATAATATTGAGAAGGGACACTCAGATTTCTGAATAGAATATGAGACCATGCAGTATAAATGTCATAAGAGCATTTTACATTTTACAGTCAATCTTATTTTTTTACTTGGAAGGGAATTTTTTATTTCTATGTTCCATATTTTTAGATATCAAAGGGAACCAAAGATTTACATCCGCTTTTACCTTCATCCCAAGATACTCTTTAATCACCTCTTAGAGGAAAGCAGAGAACTGGTCAGGAAACATAATCACATTGTCTGGAAGTTCCTGCCTTTGCATACAATAGAACTTCATTTAATTAACTTTCAAACAGTAGCAATTTTTTTCTAAAACATTACTGATGGAATATGATTTAGCATAATATAACAAGAAAGTAAGAGCAGAAAGAATCAAAAAAGAAACCAAGGAAAATTAGAAAGCATACACTGGATTTACTTGGTTCAGCTCTATGGCCTATGTCTACAGCCATTAAGGATGGTAATCCAGAATAGAAGCTTGAAGAAATGAGTTACAGAGAAACCCCCTTTACAGCCCATCTCTCTGTGGTATAAAAGGTTAAGAGAAAAGCCCCAGATGATTTCAGCCTTGGATCTTAATAAGATTAAATGACTGAGGTTACAAGAAATGCCGACTTCTAAATTACAACACATTTACAAAGATCCCGATTTCCAAAAAAAACTTTTAGAAACCCTACAAACCTAACAATATAGATATAATAATCATTTGACAAAAATGGAAGATAAAAGAGCCATTGTGTTGCTCCATCAACTTAATTTCAGTCCTAACTTGAAAAATCCATCAAGCATGCAAGTCTGAGAACAATTGAAAGGCATAAGTCCTTTCTCTCCAAGAAAATTTAATTCAAAAGAAGATACATTAAATAAACAAGGCATTTCAAATTAACCAATATTTTAAGCTGCTCAGAGAAGGAACTTGACCTTGCTGCACCGACCAAGCAGAAACCATAAAAATCACCGCCTGGATACCTAAAATCAAATAGGTATTTTTTTTTATTTAAAGTAAATATCAAATAGTTCTCCTATATGCTTGTCAGTGTACCCTTAACAAAAAATATGATATTTGAAATCAAGCCTTGGATTTAAGAGCAGAGAATTTTTCTATTGAGTATTGAAGGGATCATCCTCAAGAATAAAACAGGTTAAAATTTAAGTATTTCTCTTGCTTCAAGTCTACTGTTTTGTTTTGAAAAAATTCATATGTGGAACAGCATACATAGTACTATCAAAGTGCAAATGGTAAATAATCATTCCAATAATTCTGAAAATCAACCACAAAACTCAAATAAAAGACAAACCAGAAAGCTCAGATTTAAGCCCTCCCTTCCACCACCACCCC
>NC_056565.1:19688909-19733053 GCF_013358625.1 Macadamia integrifolia
AGGATCTCATCTCACCGGGGACGTAGGCAACCTTGCCGAACCTCGTAAAATCTGTGTGCATTGTTTGTTTTGTTTTTCCATTATCTTCTGCATCGTTTTAGGGTTGCGTTTCTACAGTTGGTAGCCTAATGGGGGCTATGATCACCACCATGGAGCACCCTTTTTTTTCTTTTACCCAAAAAAAAAACTTGAGGAGAGAGAGAGAGTGCATGTATGGGCTTTGCATCTTTCTATGTTAGAATGGTATAAAAGAATCTGTACAAGAGAAAAGTAGTAATCTTTTTCTCTAATTATATAATTAGATGATTAATAGTTGATACCATAGGAACTATTTAATGATATGTTGTTTTGATGGTCTGCAAAATTAATAGTTGATACCATAGTAACCATTTGGATTGAAGTTGGGTGGAATGGACTATAATCTAAGAATCTTAAGTTTATAAGGGTAATTCTACTTGTTTGTTTGCCTACAAGAACTAACTATTTTTTTTTTCTTTTTTTGGTAGGTTGTGCGGGAAGGTAATTACCAAGAAGCTCGAACTCAAGACCTACTGGTAAGTGTGGTTGTTTCCCCGTATGGCAAGCAACGCTTCCGCAAGACCAATGGGCAATAGTGGGCATGCCTAGACTCGAACCCACAACCAGCCGACTCGAGCGGTGCTGGGTTGAGGGCATTTTCACCACTAGGCTACCAACCCCATTGGTCTAATAATAGTTGGTCAATCTTATTATATAAAGTTAGAGAAGTTGCATCCTATCGATGCCTTCTAATGGGCTTGTTCCACTTTCACAACTTTAGGATATGAGGATAAGAGTTTCTCAACTGAAGCAAATCGTGTATTTGCTGTGTTATGGATACTGACGAGTACTATATGTTTAGCTCAGCTCTTCTTCCTATAACTAGCTGAGCTTAATACTGAAGAAAGAATACATTTTCTGGACGATTGGGTTCTTAAATGGTGGATGACATCCACAGATCTTGAAGCAGCTGATCTCGATCATGATGAGATTGTGAAGTAAGAAAGTTGAGCTTGAATCTCAAGATTTAAATAAGAGACTTTCTGAATGACACCCCTATCAAGGTTATAACATTGCTCAGAAAATACTAGCTCATCCAAAGTGAAAGCCCCAAGGCCGATAATCAACTCGGTCTTAGAAACCTGCTACTCCCCAGGACAACCACTCCTATAAAATAAAAGATGCCATTAAACAGAGTTAGAAGATCACTTAGGACCAATGACGACACTGAAGGGCATACTCAGCCACTAGGATGAGTGTCATTCGTATCCAAGGTAACTCGAAATCTTCAATGATGAACCAACTTACTCAAGTAGCATCACTACGAATCAGTGAAGTGGATTTCAGACATAAGCTAAAGATTGAGCAGTGCACAGAAGATATAAATGCGTTAGATTACAATAAGTCACAAGAGAAAGAACTCAAGCTTCTGAAAGCATTAGCGTTCCTCTGCAGTCGTTTACTAAAACTGAACAAGACAAACCTTATTGCAATCATTGACAAAACAAGAGGCATGCAAAAGTCGCACATATCTACGCATAGTAATTTAAGCTGGCTTTCTTCTTTGCCTGCACCTGCATGATGCCTTCATTGAAGTCTTCATGCATCACCTGGAAATAGACACATTCAGTACTCAGAAAACATCTCCCTTTGACGGCAGTTCAAAAGACTTGACAAAGAACATGGCCATATTGGAACTACTAAGGGAAATACTTAAAAGAAAATGGAAAAGAGAGGAATGCTATGCAAACAAATGGAGCAGAGAACGCAACAAATTACATTTCTGGTTGCAAACCAGTTGAGATGGAAAAACCATCCGATTATGAGCTGGAGTGGAATATGTGCATTAACTGTAATCCTCGGTATCAAGGCAGAGAGGAGATGGCCAGTTGCCTTCTCTAAGCAGGCCAAGGAGCCCAAGGCAAGCCCCATATTTACCATATCCATACTAATTCCATGCAGGTCTTCTTCTTCCCATCTTTAATTTCATCTCTTTTACTGTACCTTCTTCACTTGCTGTCTCTGGGTCTCGTCTAGGCACGTTGAGCAGCAACTATCGTAATATTGATCATTCACAGTTCTCCGTACGAAAGAGAGGACACCGGTGGGTACCATTCATTGCACTGATCATCATCAGGGTTTCAGTCATGGAGAACTCACAATATAACAATTGCACAGTATCCAGACAACTTTAACTTCAGGTCAATAATTAAGGTACTAACGGGCAGCTACGGTCGCAAAAAAAATCAAACAAGTCTTCATTTGTCAAAATAAGACGGCTCACACTCTTTTTTTATCGCCTGAATTTAGACGAGAGAATACAGACCTCAGTTGCATCCCAACGAAGAGCTAGCATGCCTGCCTCTACACAAACAGCTTTTAGCTGTGCCCCGTTGAAATCATCCGTTGAGCGAGCCAACTCTTCAAAATTTACATCAGGGTGGACGTTCATCTTTCTTGAATGGATCTGCAATTCCAACAGGACCAAAATATGTAAGGTGGGTGAAGACAAGAAATGGCGAAGTTAATAATCATTCTGTTTGAGCTCACCTGCAAGATACAAGCTCTCGCTTCTTCAGTAGGATGGGGGAATTCAATTTTACGATCCAAGCGACCAGAACGCATGAGCGCAGGATCCAGGATATCAGCTCGATTTGTTGCAGCTATTACCTATGACTTCACCAAAGTTCCATTACAATATCAAAGCAATGACTATTCAGAATGAAAATGGATAAAATGGAGTTAGGCAGACAGAAACCAGCAATTTCTGGCTCAAGTATTTCTGCCCATCTACAAACAGCAGATTATGTTATAATAACAAATCCAGAAGAATGGATATTAGGATATTAAAAAAATATAAAATCCCTACCCACAAGAAATTTCATAAACCCAAACCTGAAATAACTAAAGAAATCCTGTATATTACCCAGATAGTGCATAGCCTGGATAGAGTGATCAAGTAGAAAACAAATGAAAAACCATGACCAAAAAGTGCAGAAAGTAATGACCTTTATCCGGTCATCACTGCTAAAACCATCAAGCTGATTAAGCAATTCCAACATTGTTCGTTGGACTTCTCTATCCCCACTCACTTCACTGCAGCAACATATACAAGCAATGAAGTGTTACAGAAATAAAAGCATTAACTTCCATTTTCTCACCATCATAATAAGGTATATCTGTATATTTATCAGATTAGAGTTACAATATAAAAAAGGGAAAAAGAATGCTGCCTGGCCTCATGCAACATGCACCCCAGACACAGCCCCCCTGAAATGATTGCCTTGCCCCCCTACAAAATGAAAAAGTCCACCCTGGTTGATGCCCCTGCGCATCCCCTAATTGCCCCCCCCCCAAACACTGGTGCAGGGGCCATGCAACCAGGCAGCATTCTTCTACCCTTAAAAAATACAAAATATGACCACGGCATACCTATCAAACCGCTTTGTGCCAATTGCATCGATTTCATCTATAAAAATGATGCAGGGAGACTTCTCTTTGGCAAGATGAAAAGCATCACGTACAAGTTTTGCTCCATCCCCAATGAACATCTGACGAATTGCAAGTTGATTGTCAAGTGAACAGGGGATTCATTAGTTATCAAGAAAGGCATCATTCAGAAAAGATTCATAAAATGAGTGCAGCTGAGATGCCATTGTAGAGAACCAAAATGAGTAAGCTCTACACACCCAAGAGTAGAACCAAAAAGTAACAAGATGACTGAAAAATGACAATTTTTCAGTCATGTGAAACAAGACATGCACCGGTGGAAATAAGGAATTAGAATCATGTACTAACCCAAGCAGTTCTTATAAAGGCTAGTAAGTTAGTAGAGTTGAGTTGAGTTGTACATATCTTTCATTAAATTAGGAGAGCTGGCTGCATCAATGCTGCTATTAATGCTAAATAATAGAATGCAATATTGCATATATATATATATATATATTGGGTAGAATTAAAGCATATCAAAAGCAAGAAATTTAGAACAAGCTTTTGAGAATAAGCACATATTTGTAGCACCAGTTGTTGAGGGAAAAGACCATAAAGCAATGTTTAAACGATACTGTTCTATGATTTTTTTCCGGAGGTGAATATTAACCTGTCCAAGTTGTGGACCAGCTAGCTTCAGGTAGGTCGCATTTGTCTGTGCTGCACAAGCACGAGCCATCAATGTTTTGCCAGTTCCTGGAGGTCCATACAAAAGCACTCCTTTGGGTGGACAAATTCCTAACTTTTGAAACCGCTCTTTGTGAGTCATAGGCAACACAATAGCCTCAACAAGTTCATGAATCTGTTGCAAAAACAAAATAATAAGATCTAGTTGAAAGCATCAATTATTTGATGTGTAGTGATAATGATCCCCTGAAAGCATGTCTAAAACAAACAAATACCTGCTTTTCCAGCCCCCCAATGTCATTATAATCTTCAGCTGGTTTTTCATCAACTTCCATAGCCTTTACCCGTGAATCATACTCAGATGGGAGTGTATCCAAGATCAAATAGCTGTCCTTATTCACTCCAACCAAATCACCCGGTTTCAACTTATCAGGGTCCACAAGCCCAACAACAGGCAGAAAGATTGTCTACAATCAAGATTGGCAGTATAAGAATTAAGAAGTGAATCCACAAGTAAAAGGCATGAAAATTTCATGAAGACAAACACAGATTATTTTCATTTCAATAATCCAGCATTGCCTGTCGCCTAGTCGTAGGCTGCTCCTTGACAGCTATGCATCCAATAAAAGTTTACCATCCTTTCAGTAGTCCAATAAAACATATCATTTGACATAAAAAATAAAAAAAATGCTCCCTTAGAAATTGAAAACAATTAGACCCAACTAGAATAAATATAAGCAAGATAAGAATGAACTATATTTGTTCACTGACCTGCCGTGTAGATGTCTTTCATACAACACACTTCCCCTTCCTTTGAGAGTCAAGATCAACATTAGCACCATCTTCTTCTGCCTCATCTTCTGGATTCATTTCCAAAATCTAAAAGCATCAACAACCGAAATAACTCAGCAAAAGCATATGTTGCTTCAAATGAAGTAAATAAATCCAAGTTATGGATGAGATAAAATAATTTAAGCAAGAAAAAAAAAATCTAAAAGCAATCCTAATACTCTACTGAATAATATTTGTCACTAGAACCACCAAAAAGAAGTTTAGGGAAAAAAAACAGTATAGGCAGTTTGTGCCTTTATATTTTTGCAATGGACAATCAAGAAATTAGTCTCTTTAACAGTTAGTAAATCAGAGGACAGAGGAAAGATGCAATGAGGGATATGGAGGTTCAATTCTCTTTGAAGAAAACAGAGTTGTCAGATAAAATGCACGCAACCGCTAATTAGAAAAAAGCTAAATCCGTTTCTCATGACCTAAAATTACAATCATATCGTTTTAGAAATTAAAAGGAAAAGATAAATCACCTCAACTATGTTGCCGACCAAGTAAGGCAGCTGTTTGTTGAGCTTGATCTTCTCCTTGTTCTCCTTTATCTTATCATTCAACGAATCCAGCTCTGGATTTGTTCTCTGCAACTCTTCCTGCAATAAGGGAGGACAAGAAAGACAAAACCCTATCAATATTTTCGGTTATAATCCGCGTAAACAAGGAGAACAAGAAATCAAGAAAACTATCAATCTATCTGCAATCATTGCCTTAAGGATCCGCATTTCGATATCAAGAAGCCTAGGAGCCCTAACGATGTCGTCAGTAGACATTGAAGCGAGCTGGTCATCTTTGAAGCTGCTGTCTTCAACCATTGCTGAGGCAATTAGTGAGAAAAGTCGAACTCGGCGTAGCAGAAATAAGGCACAATGAGAAGCTTTTTAATGGCGGTGACCAACTTAATGGAGCATAACTTTCTGCCGAAGAAAACCCAGTGATCATCAGCTAAATTGTAATTTGTAAACTGGACTTATCCGACGAGGGCTTGCAGATAGCATTTCCTCAGGAGATGTTGGGGTACTGGGTTTGGTTTTGGCTTCAGGGTTGTTGCTTTGGGCCCTAATTTCAGGAAGCTTTCTGCTATGTGCTTGGAAGGGAAGGAGAGAAGATAGGGAAATGGGTGAGGAGAGAAAATAGAGAACATGGGTGGCTTGGATAAGAAGCTTACCTTAAATAGTTGAATTTGATTCAAATCTGCTTCTTTTTCTCCTAGTTTATAGCACACCTCCACAACTACCCAGTTCAGTTACAACTTACAACTACATGATAACCCAACCATTTAACAGTTTCAGTTGAGCACATTGTCTTTGCGTGTAAGAGGACAAGTAGCAGTTCCCCAATCCCCACCCCACCCCCCTTATTTGGGGTCTTTTATTTCTCCTTTTTTATGACGTCTCTCCCTCTTCCCTATTTTATGAATACTCTTTTGCCCGTCAAGCCATGTCTGCGAAATCCACAACTGCAATCCAAGGAGGCCAAGTAAGAACCCTAATCCATCTCTTCCATTTTCTTTTCATCCTGTTTCTGATCCGGTCTGAACTTTCTTGCCTTTTTGGCTCTAAAAAATAAAAATGAATTTGAAATGAATATTTTATCAGGTTGATCTATTGGAGCAGTGTAGAATGTCTCAATCAAAACACTAGTATTCCTTCGTTAATGCTCTTAAACAGGTGACTTATGGAGGGTTTGTATCTAGATTCTGGAGAGTAATGCGGATGAACATGTCCTGATTTATATTCCCTTCTCCTAGGCCATTAAGGGACCGTTTCATAACACTTTGGGATAATGTTTCTGGTGTTCTTCTATTATGTGGACTGTAAATAGAACAGAAATATGTTTGACACGTCCGGTTCATTTTTGTATTCCTTCAGAACGAACAAATGAAAAAGAATGACTAAATAATACAGTGCAAGAGTAAAAAAAAACGTTCCTTCTCTATTCTTTTACAAACTTAAAAGAACAAAACCATTCAAAACCCCACAACCACTTTTCTGCAACTCACGATCAAAAACCCTCAAATCCGTCGCTTCCCTGCAACAGGTTGTCATTCTCTCGGTCGCCGCTTCCCTGCAACGGTCGCTCTCTCACGGTCGCCGCTTCGCTGCAACAGTATCTCCTCTCGGTCGCTTCCCTGTCTCTCTCGGTCGCCGCTTCCCTGCCTCTCTCGGTCGCCGCCGCTTCCCTGCAACTCTCTCGGTCGCCGCTGCTTCCCTGCAACTCTCTCGGTCGCCGTTTCCCTGCAGCAGGTATTGTCTCTCTCGCTCTCTCGCTCTCTCACAATCTCGCTCTCTCACAATCTCGCTCTCTCTCTCTCTCGCTTCCCTGCAGCAGATTTCCTCAAAACTGTCTCACCTTGTTTTTTAAAAAATCACAAGTGGTTCCCTGCAGCAGCTTTCCTCAAACCCACATGAATTAATTGATTAATGGTAATAATCAATAATCAACAATCAATTTGTCTGTTAGCAGAACAAATACTGCTATGTAAGAAAACCCCCTCCTCTATTCTTTCTCTCTACTGAAATTTTCGAGTATACAATAAAACTCTAAAAACTAATAACTTACTTCCATTGAAATGGTGAACGCCGACCTTAGAGAGCATCGCATAGTACTCGATCTCAGATTTCCGCAGAGGCGGACAGTTATTTGAAAGAATTATAAGCTTTCCTGCCATCCCACAATGTAGTCGATGATACCAAAATCCTTAAAATAGAGAAGGGGAACAGAACCAAACGAAAAGCATGGAATGTGAATCCACCTTTCGAGCTTCTGAGCGAACGGAGGACGGTTTTGTAGCCGAGCGTGTACTTTCCGCTCTTCATAACGAGAGCAAGCCTGTTGTTGATGTTCTCACAATTTAAGAAGACAAAATTTCCAAATAATCTACTATAATTTCAATCTCTCTTTGAATTTTGGAATTATTTTATGGGTTTTTTTTTTTTTTAAAGAGGCATCAGAGATGGTAGCATCTCTACCATGCCTCTCATCTATGCAGACAGACAAAGCTCTATCTCTAAATTAACAGGTTTTGAAACTCGGGAGAACAAGACAAAGCCTGTTGTTCATGGAGAACAAGAAGATAGTGATATTGCTAGTATTTCTACTACAATTCATCAGGGCAGTCAACGTGTACAAGGAAGACAGATGAATGAGCTAAGGATACAAATTGCAAATCATATGGCAGTAGATAAGGGTTACCTCTGATTTGATTGCTTATGTAATAAAATTTTAAGACACTTCAGCTATGATTTTTATTTTGTAATTCCTATAAACTTGAATAGTAAACTTTTGTTTTCTTATTAAGATAAATGTGGAAACTCTTTATGCTTATATTTTATTATTTCCTTTAAGTAATAGTATTTTAAAAGATAATTTCATAAACAAATTATTTCCTTATTTAAGTTAAATTTGACCATAATAGCATGTTTGTAATTATTGATTTCATTGTTCAAAAGTGAATTTTCATTATTGTATTCTCCAGGAATATAAGTGTTTGTCAAACGTTGTTTCTGTTCTTTTCTTGTTCTAAGGACATTTCTGAAATAGTTTTACCAAACGTTGTTTCTATTCCGCCAGAGTGTCTTCACAGCATGGAATCGAAAAAGAACACTTATGTAAAAGAACACTCTCCAGGAATAGAAGTGTTATCAAACGGCCCTAAGCTGCATTCTATTGTTGCGAAAGTCCCCGAGGAAGAAAGTATACAGTGGGTTTCTCTTAACTTTTCGAAGTTATATTATCATCGGTTTATAATTTCAGGATTGATAATAATAATACTATTTGTTCCTAATCGAAGCATATGTTCCATCTTAACTTTGATGTTCTTTTCTTTGCATGATACAACTCTTCTGCTAATTTTACTGTTCTTCTTTGTTTTTGTTCAGATGGAAGTATTGACATGTTTGAATTGAATATCATCAAAGCGTGTAATCTCAGATTTGGCATTAATTTCTTGAATGAAATGTTCTTGATTTTTCAATTGACTGGGTATCAAAAAACACACCAATATGAAGATGGATGGGCTAACATTGGCGTCCCATGTAGAACAACGGTTTGCAAAAGAAAAAAACAAGCAAACCTTCTACTATTCCGGTGAAGAATTACAAAACCCTTACACCCTTCCTTCTTAATGAGATAAACTCCTATATATAGCATCTCGTGTATTACATAGAGAAAGCCTAATCCTTGAAAATATAAAATCTCCCCCTCCCCCAAATGTAAATGACTCTCAAAAAATCCAGTCAAGGTCAACCCTTAGGCGGCGCCTAGCAATAAGGTGGTTCAGCCTGTACTGGCGCTTTAGTTGCATCGCCTAGGCAACGGCTTGATGCCTTGTTAGTATTGCCTTGATTTTTTACTATCCTCGATCACCTTGGTCACCTTGATAACTTTGGATGGACCAGTAAGATCAAATGTCCAAGGGTTAAAATATTGTTAAGGGACTTTGGATGGGCCTGTAAGAATCAAATATCCAAGGGTTAAAATACTGTTAAGGGAGGCTGATTACATAGAATACTGAATGGTAGAAGGACTTCACCGAATTACATAGAATGCTGAATAGGTATAATGGTATCTTCAATATATTTAAAATATTTGGTAAGTGGATCTCCACAGCTAAGTGGCACATACAAACCTAGGTACATAGCTGCATGAACTCCCTCCCTAACAACCTTGAGTTTTGCAGTTGTGTCAAAAAAATCCTCCAAACTGTTCTTGTTATTCTGCAGTGGAGATTTCTTATCTATCTTTGAATTGCTTTGCTGCTCCCACTATTTCAATGCGGAATACCAGAGCCATCCATGTTTAAACTCTGTTTGGCCATTCTCCAACTTGTTAATGCTTTAGACTATTCTAACCTAAGTTGATTTTGACAAGTTGAGTTGAGTAAATAAAGGGTAAGTATAAGGGAGTGTTTAAAATTTTCCCATATAATATTTCTAGGTTAAGTTGATTTTGACAAGTAACTAAGTCCTGTTTGTGAATTGTATTCATTTTTGAATATTTTGCTAAAAAAGCGCCTTGTATGGCGGGTTGTGGGTATTCCATGAAGTATTCCAACTCAGATTGGTTAACTTGAACAAGAAGGTTTTGGTATTTGAGTTTCTTAAGGCCAAACATGTCTTGTCTATTATGGGGAAGCAGTGAAGCTGTGAAGCATATTTCATGCCATAGTTACATTGCGCTTTCCAAAATCTGACCCAACCAATGAATCCAACCCAGCCTACTATTTGATAAGTTGAACCCACCAAACCCATCAAGAAAAGCTTTGATGGGCTGGATGGGCCAAGTGGGCATACTATGTGCCTATTGGTTGATTTATTCTTTTTTCCCTTTTTCTTCTTTTTAAGCTAGTCAGTGAATGGACCAAGAACAATTTTCTCAATAATCGGTGAATGGATTGACAACCCTCTTAACCTCTCTTTCAGAAACCCTAGAATGGAGAACTGAAACCCTAAAACTGAAATTGCATTTCCAACTTTGGCTAAACAATCCCTAATTGCTTTTGCCTCCATGGAATCAGTGGAGAAACCAGAATTGGTCTTGCACTTGGCAGCAACAAAAGTCTAGAATTGTTCCTTATAATCATATCCCCGCACCTTGTTTTAACTGTGCATTACAAGTGCCATCAGTGTGTAACATGAAGTAGTCAGTAGGCAGCTCTGCCAGAATAGAAGGAGAGATAGGAGAAGTAAACTCCGCCCTTGTGGAGCAATACAAGGAAGGCCTTCTCAATCATGGTTTCAAAAGAAGACCATTGTGTATTAGAGTCAGCTACTTGGCACATCCCTATACCTGAAAAGGGAAAAGACTAAACTATTCTTGAGGTACTCAATTTGGAAAATCTTGCTTTTCAGACATGCCTAGGCCCTCTTAAGCATTGGATTTTCACTATCACTCACCGCTTCTTGTAGAGAATTGAACCCTTCTTCCACCCTCTCTAAAACTGATCCGGATCCTCTCTAATCAGACACATTCATCATTTTATTTTTGACTTAATGACTAGTGTCCTCCCATATATGTGCCTTAGTTTTTTTGAGTAAACTTATAAATCCATTTAATAGGATCCTCTCCAACAACTTTTATTTTGATCTTTCCCAATTACATACATACTAGTAGCACAACATTGAAGTTGATGATTATCTATATATATATATATATATATATGCATCCATGTGAGTCATTGGAGAGGATCTCTAACCATGATTCCCATATGATATACCAATATACTCGTCGACCAATCATTGAAGAGGTCGAAGCGTGTACTTGGATATAAAAGACACTCCCTCGACCTCCTATGCTAGGAGCTCGAGAGTGGGGGGCATATGATATATGATATATCTATTGACTGGTAAAGGGTCGGGAGGCCCTACCCCCGACCTCATTAGTACGAGCAAGAGCAGACCTCTTCTACCAACAAGTGGGACCCTGACCTTATGACCTACTTGCACATGAAGTCTTCACACTAATGACCAACTTAAGCTATGACTAAGGTAACTACCCAGGGTTAGGTAGTTATCTAACTCCTAGACCCACCATGGTCAGGTTAGTCGTTACAGAATCTCACCATGGTCAGGTTAGTCGTTTTAGAACCTTACCATGGTCAAGTTAGCCGTTATGACAATCAACCCAGGTTGAGTTAATCGTTATAGACCTAACCAACTCAGTCACGATAAGGGACGATCTCTCCAATAAGAAGAGGACCTATGGACTCAAGCCGCCTATATAAATCAATCGACTTATTACTCTACGTATGAATGAGGATATTGAGACCTAACTTCGGCATTAGAACTCCTTTCAGGTTAGCATCTATTATATGTTGTATAGGTCCGAGTTACCCCGCAACAACACCATCTATTGCCCTATCAATTTTTTTTTTTTTTTTTACTAAACATGGGTATCATCTTAATTGTAAACTGAGTCCCATCTTGTCCAACTTGTCAAATCTAAACAAGTGCAGTAGAGCAGGGACCCAATACAGATCTTTCAGATATGAAACTGATTAGAAGTTTAGATATGGCAAAGATCTGGTTTGATCCCTTTCAAATCACCACACCTGAATTTGTCTGCGCATCACTCATAGTCCTGGACTTGGTCATTTCTATTAATGTGTTGTGACTACCTGTGACCATGTTTGAATATGGATTTACAAATGAAAGAGAAGAACACCATTGATATTCCATCAAAATTTCAAAACTCTCGTTCTGACGTGAAAGAAGGTTGAAACAAAAATAAGAAAAATTAAATATTTTCATCTTTCTGGTGCAGCAGCGTTTCTGTCTCGTCGTCCATGAAAGCTTATTAATCTTTTTTCTATCGGCGGCGTATAGATTTTCCATTCTGTCGTAGAGACTTCACTGTAGACATGACGTTTAAGTGAGAGAGAAGCCAGAGGAGGAGGGGGCATATCAGGATTTTCTCTTGTTTCTTTATCGATTTCTGTGGATTTAGTCTGCTTTCTCTTCTCTCAGCTTTAATTTCTTTCGTCTTTCTTATCGGTCATCTTTGCTTCCCATTTGAAGCTTTCTCGTATTTTGCGCTGGTGGTCAGGTCTTGTTTGGGGTTTTGACGGCCAGTCTTCACTCTTCAGTGCCCTTTAACTTGGAGGGGCCTTCTCTGCTTATCTTTTCTCCCCACTTATTCCCTTCTCTGGAATTTGACCTCTTCGTATAGTATTTTCTAATGTTTTGATCATTGAATCAAATTCCAAAGAGATTGATTCAGGACTTCGGGTTTCTAATACTGATTCACATTCCTATTGATTATTTGCTGAGGATTGATTTGATTTCCACGTCATTGTGGTTCGTAGTCTAATGGAAAAGAGCTCTTGTTCCATCATCATTATTGTTTATTAATTGTAAATTTGAGTTAGTATGCCCCATTATCACTCGTTGGCCATACAGAAGCACTGCATGTCATATGGGGGCTTTAGTTTGAGGTTTATGATCAATTTCTAAGAGTGCACGTCAACTGACCTTTTAGTTAACGGTTGATAATCAGATCGATCGATCTTGGGCTCTAATCGGACTGTCATAAATGGGCCTTATCCAAACTATAGTCATGTTTAATTCTACACATGCCCTCTTTAAAGTTGATCTCTTAAATGAGCTTGAAGGAAAATACCAATAAGTCATAATTCTTAAACTTGAGATAAAAGATTGCTTGATTAACCTGAAATTATGGTTTAGAGTTTCAAATTTGTAGCGGATCTATGCATAATATCTAAATTCTCCACCTCTAAAATTGAGATGAGCCATTGTCTTTGTTATAACTCATAATAGTTTAGATTTTGGCATTTTTTGTGTTAATTTAGTTACTCTAATTTACGGGTAGTGACATGGAGTGGGCAAAATGAGGATTTTAATTAAAAATAAAAAGGGTCAGGTTTAAGGAATTGGTTCAAGTCGAGCTAGCAATCAGTCCAATTGGTCGGGCACCTGACGAGCTTGAGGATTACACCGTGAACAAATCCAACACATTTATTAATCGAATCAGTCCATGCCAGGCTTTAAGCAGTTAGGTTTGATTGGATTAAATGATGCGAGTCTAAAATTGACACCACCAATTTTGATTAATTTAGCCAATTGTGGGATGATGATTCTATTCTTTTTTCCTTTTTTTTTTTTTTTTTTGGTAAAGGATAATGATTCTATTCGAATCAACATAGATCAATCCTAATTTCAAGTTTTTAAATCTTGCTTATTATTTAAATATATTCTCATTATAATTATTTGATATCAAATACAAATTTCAAGTGGTGCTGACTCAGCTGACTGCTTGAGTGCTGACCATCTAATGGGATCAGTTGAAATTTCTTGGAATCTCCACTATGGTGGGAAGCTTTAGAAGTTGGATGGAGAATTGTGTGGTGTGACAATTGATAGAAATGGATGGGAGTTCTTGGGCTACATATTATGTGGGAAGTATTGGATTGGATAAGATTGGAAGTGGCTAATCATATTATTGCTAGATTTGAACCCTTTTTATGGGTCACCAATGTAATAGTAATGTGGACCAGTTTTGCTTTTATCAATTAGTATTAGTCTGTCTTTTAACCATTCATTGCCATTGCTTCCCTTCGCTTTATTAGATTTGGATCAAAGCACTACTGGAGTCACTGAAGCCCATCCCTTGTGATGTAAGTAGAACATTTGTCTCACCTTGACATGGAAGGTGGTAACCAGGGGGGAACATTCCCCAATCCCCAGTCCCCACCACATTGTGGTTGCGCTTGTGCTGGTGGACTGATATCCATTGGGGACGCAGCGGTTGGAAAGTCACAGGGGAAATACTAATGCAATCATATGGTTCAAGGAATCTATCCGGTTAATGGTTCCATTTAAATCAGGATCTTTGGCACCTTGATTCTTGTCGATTTCTACAACTCTCTTTCGAATCTTCTGGACTCATGTTTCTTTTTTTTTTTTTTTTTATTTAATAGTTAATAAAATAAAATAAAAATAATTATGACTCATAGTAAGATTCCCAAATTTGTTAAATTAATTTTTTTTTAAAATCATAGATTTTAAGAAATCTTTACTTTGTATTCCTGATTTTAGGAAATCGTTTACATGAGATTAGGGGCAGTTCTATTGCCTTTTTTTTTTTCTTCTCTCTTTTTGTTTTTTAATCGATACATCAATAAGATATCGATACTTAGAACAATGCTTGAAAGCATTATTTAAAAGTTGATCTCACTAGCTCTCAGCCAATACTGATATGGATCAATTGTATCAGCCTTTATCATATATTTGTGTGCATTTACTATGAATTGTTATATTAGAACGATATTGATCAAACATCTATCGATATTGATGTCAGCTGGTATCAATATCAATAGCCGAATCCAATATCGATATTTGAAACCATACTTGAGGGTGACGATATAACTGTTCAAGTACTTTGAGCAGTCTGATGATGGAAAGGGAATCCCCAAATTATTTATGTTTTCCCGTTTCATTGTTCATTTCCTTTCTTTGGATTCTCAATCCGTGTATGTTCTTCGTTCTATTTTAATTAATTAAGTTCATATTTCATTTAAAAATAAAATAAAATACAATTTTCAAAAAAATACTTTTAATGTAGGTTGGGAACTTGAGACAAGGAGCACATATCCCTTATAATAAACTACAACTACGATAAACACATATAAAGTAATGGTTAGAGAAGAGAGTATTAGTATTTAGTATGGTGATGGTGTGGTTTTGAGTTCAACTCCTCTTACCTCATTGGGATCACTCACACGGGGTGTTTAGTGTTTTTACTATTTTCAATGAAAATTGAATAATTCTCATTCAATCTCAGAATGATTCGATTCATATTGTTATGAGATCAATATGAGCCTGTGAGACTAATCAGACCAAAGGCTTAGATAACCGTCATTAGTAGGAAAAAAAAAAAGGTTGGATCAATCATAGAATCAGGCTAAGCCGTGGAGTGTGGAGGGAGGGAG
Organism: Macadamia integrifolia; assembly: GCF_013358625.1. Classification (NCBI taxonomy): domain Eukaryota; kingdom Viridiplantae; phylum Streptophyta; class Magnoliopsida; order Proteales; family Proteaceae; genus Macadamia; species Macadamia integrifolia. The sequence goes on from NC_056565.1 coordinate 19,704,328, forward strand.
GAGGTGGGACTTCTCTTGTGGGTAGGGGTGTCAACGGTCTGGTTTGGTGCGGTTTCGGTCTGGTTCCACCGGTTTCGGTCTGACTTTGGAATTGACCGAAACCGACCCATTAAGGATTTATTGGTTTCGATCCGGTGTAGGCTTCAGTGCGGTTTGGGTTCGGGTTGGTACCGGTTTGGATTTATCAGGTTCATTTCGGTTTGGATCGGTTTTTTAAACCGGTATGGAGCCATTAGGAAACAACCAAATGTTGAACTGTTGAACTTCGGTTTCTTAAATCGATTTGTAACCGGGTTGGTTTTGGTTTTTGGTATAGTTTGGATTCGACTTTCCATACAAATGTATACAAAACTATGCAAATTTTGATTTTTTTAATGAATTTTTGAGTGTTTCGGTTTCTTACTGGTTTGGTTTCGGTTTCGGTCCGGGTTTTGAGCCGGTTTCGGTTTGATTTTGGGTTCATCCAGTTTTCGGTGTGGTTCGGTTTGGTTTTGGGGTTGCAATACTCGAAACCGAATTGAACCAATAAGGCTTCGATTCGATTCGATTCGATCCGTATTATTATCGATTCGATCCGGCCGGTTTTATCGGTTCGGTTTAGGAATTGACACCCCTACTTGTGGGTGTCATGTTAGGTCTTAAAATGGTCCACGTTGTATGGCGTTAATGATGATAATCAGATACTTCTGTCCTACCAAAACCTTCTTATCCTCTTTAATAAATTGGGCTGGCCTTACTTCTCTCTTTACCCTTTTCCTGTCTCACACAAATAAACTGTCTAATCTACAAGTGATAGACAGCAAAGCTCATCGAACCCATCAAATGGAGGATCTACAGAGTTTTATTTTAATAATATTATGGAAGTGTAAGGCTTAAGTTATACTTCCCAATCATGGAACCTATCATGTTAGTGATGGAAAAACAGAAAAGGGAGAAGGACCCCTCTGTGATTAGTTGCAGAAACAGCATTTTTACCCTTACAGCCTCCTATTCCTTTTCCTCCCTCTCTCTACTCTGAATTTCTTTTCTTCCAAGTAAAAGCTCTGCTCATGAAGGTATCATGTACTTTATAAATCTAGGTAATGGTGAAGGTGAAACATCCAAGAATCCCACTCTTTCTCAAAGTGTATTTGCCCAACCTTAAAATATACCCAGTTTCCAAAAGAGCCTACAATTCTTACCTTTCATTTTATACTTTATTAGATTATTGGGAGCAGTTCTTAAATCTTCTTTCTCTAGCTGGAATCTAGACTCTAGACTGTGGAGTGTGGAGTCTCTACACATAAAGAGGAAGGAAGTTGCAGTTAGAACTTAGCCGTAAGGCCTGTAACTCATTGTTAACTCGTGTAAATCTTGACAGAATAATCAATATAAAACGCGGAAAGGAGGAAGCTATTGATTGTTTTCATTAAGGATCCCACTTACCCTACCCTGTGTCCCTCTGTACATGAAAGAGTAGTAATACTAGTACAAAGAGTGGCAATTCATTCATTATGAGGGTATCATCTGCCTTATTTCCAACTTTAATATTTCCTTATCTTTATTATCACAGAGGCTCTGCTAATGTCTTGTGGAGTGTCACATAAGCCATAATCCCTGATTACTGATTGTCATATCTGCACCTGGCCTCGGAACCATCTCATATATCAATCCAAAATAATGAGGGGCTTATAAAGAATCGACTGGAATGGGAATCGCTAGGATTCGTTTAACATACAAAATCTTTACACCCCAAAAGAAAAAAAGTTTAAGATGCAAATTTACTTATTTAGGGTTAGCTATTACTTAGTAGTCAGAAAATATATATAAGACTCGGATCTGTAACCATAGAGAAAACAAGGATTATGTGTAAAAGGGCCAAAAATATAAAAAAGTGTTTATAAGATTTTGAAGGCCCAAAATCAATGAAGACCCAAAACCCAGGTTTTTTGTAAATACAAAGAAATACTTAACAGGAAAAAGGTTTTTGAGCTGCATGGGAGGATATTCTCTCTCTTGATATGAAATGACCTCCTTGTCCTCCTATGTATAAATCCTTTGTGTCTCACTTTATTAGTGTAGTCCTCTATACTATTCATTTGGAGAATACTCACTTGATACTTATATTTTTATATATGAGAATTGGGTGATAAAATTAGACCATCTTCTTTTCTTTTTATGCACAGAAAAAATATTAAAAGAAGAAAAAAAAAAGAATATATATACAACAGACAGCCCAATTGACTAAACACGGGATATATAATACCCTAACCAAAGAAAGCCAGCCTACCAAGAGAAGAATATGACCAACCCCTAAGAGCAGAGGCTAGGCAAACCCAACCCAAGGAAGCAGGGAGAAACAACAGCAGAAAAAATGGGTGGAGGGAACAAAAGCTAGGAAATGGGGGATACGAGACTGTTCACAATTAAGATTCAATTCCATTTAATAACAGGACGGTCTAGTTTTTCAATCATAATTACTATCAGTGATATATGATCAAACGATCCACACATGATAACCGTTGGTGTAAATTGATCATAGAGGTACATACAAACAGATATCAGACTCATCAAAGTTCAAATCTGATTCCACCCAAAAAAAAATAAAAAAATACACCAATCAGATTTCTATTCCTTTTTACACAAACAATAGAAATTATCAATTTTCATAAATTCAGAACGACAGTTTTAGCGCACAACCCTTTATTCAGAGCTTTTAAAAGAAAAGTTTAAATCTATCTAGGAGGAATAACCGAGGACCACACAGTCCTTAAAATCTGCTTACAAATGGATAAAGGGAAAAGAAAGTTGAGAATACTAAGGGCCCGTTTGATTTTGTTTTTCTTGTTTCTGTGTCTAAAATTAGCAGAAATAGTTTTTGTTGTTTCTATGCTAAGAAACGATTTTTGAAAATGCAAAAAGCTGTTTGATTTCTCTGTTTCCTGAAATGTTTTTGACTGTGTAGTCGAGTTCAAGACATGAGTGAATGCACGACGTTGTAGAAATGCAACTCACGAGTGAAAGCATGACGTTGGAGTTGCATATGTATGCTTCACAGAAATGAGCTTTAGAAGGATTAAGACAATCCGAAACTGTGAGCTTCACACAACCAGGTTGGAATCGCCGCATTTGGATAGCAAGAAATTTCAACAATGGGTTGTTGGTTTGGGTAGGTCGAGTGAAATATCGGGGGTTTCACATTTTTTGTCGCTCCCACTTGTTTCTAGAAACAGAAAAACAAGTCTAACTTGCTTTTCCCTTCCTGTTTCTAGATATAGAAATAGGCATAAATTTCTACATCTGTTTCAAAAACACAAGTGAAACTAAACAGAAAATCAAATAGCTTTTGGGATATTTTTCCGTTTTTGAGCACAAAAAAACGGAAAAACCATTTCTAGAAACAAAATCAAACGGACCCTAACATTCCATGAGCCATTACATATTAATTCAATCACCTTAGAATAAGAAGATGAGTGAAAAGTATAATTAAGGAATCCAAAGATCAATGCACAATGTGGACACGATTCCATAACAAAGGTTGAAACAAGTGATACATATCAATATTGGCCTACATCGATATCAGATCAATGCACAAAGTGGTAGTGTACAATGGTTAAAATATCCTAAGAGATTTTAAATATGCGATGTAGTGATCAAGCAGTTGAGGATAAGATTGTGTAGTTTTCATACCCCCGGACCTTGCATATGTGGGAGCTTTGTACATTGAATACGACTTTCTTTTTTATATAAAATCTGGTTATAAGATTTTTTTTTTTGGGGTTGGGGTGGGGGTGGGGGTGGGGGTGGGGGGTTAGGAATAAGGAGTTTGTTATGAACCTTGGAATCTCTAAAGCAAAGAACACCTGATAATTTAGGGTCTACACAAGGCATGCCAATTAACAATGGGGGACCATTTTTTGATGGATCATATCAGAAGCCCTCCAAGAAAGAGGCCCAATTAACCCAGGAAAAAGTAGAACAAGGCTTCCTCTTCAGCCATCATGCCATTGTAGCTCCCTTGCGTCCTTCTATGGAACAGAGTCTGCAAAAGGTAGGCATGTACGTGTAAAAATGTGAGAGGGTAATTCGGGCACTTTGAGAGAAAAATAGTAATAGGGGGGCGCATCTCGTTAACTGTCATGGAGAAGAAACCAAAAAAAAGATGGAAAAGATGAAAAAGAAACACAGAAATAGTACCACAAAGAGAAATAGAAAGTGAAAGCTGGTTGATCCAAAGCTTTTGGTCAGACCCACCAGTGACCTGACCAGAGTCACCAGACAGACATACGCCGCAGCAGGTGCTGGTGGTGGTGGTGTAACAGATAAAAACATGCAGAGCGCGTACTGAAGGGACGCATGGGTTGAGGAAGGAGTCCCCGAGCTCAGAAGAGAGAGATGATGACGTCTTCCAAGCACAATATCCATGAACCCATGCGTAATTTAGCAGACTCCACCTCCTCCCAGGGTGTCTGTAGAGAAAGGGTCGCTCAGGAATTGGGAAATTTGGCATCTAGCTATCCTGAGTCCTAAGCTTTGTCGGCCTAAGATGTTGCCGAGACCAGAATGCGGAACACAGAGACCAACAAGACCAACAAACACAATATCACTCTTGAGTCTCACTCTCACCTCACCAGCACACCAACGAACTCCCCCAGTGCCCTGGTCCCACCTTCTTCTGTTATCAGCTCTCTAATCCTACTTGGCTTTTTTACATATGGACCCCACTACCCACCCTTTAGAGAATGGACGGACCCGACACAGACAGATGGAGAGTGAGAGATGATATGATAAAGTGAGTCTCTCATCAGGGATGATCGCTTTCTCAGATTTCTCCTTCGGGATTCCCATGGGACCATCTTCCTCGGTTCCTACCCTATTCTTTGTTACTAAAACACCCTTTCTCTCCATTTCACCAATTCGTTCTTCTTTTGGATCATTCTTTTTCTTTGGCTCTTGGTTTTTCGTTTTTTTTTTCATTCTCTGGGAGGGAACAAAGAAGAAACTTGACCGGATTAAAGGAAATTTACAAAAATCTGGCGGGCAATTATATCCTTATAGATCCCTTCACACACTCAATTTGGTCTACAGTTACCAAATATGTCGGTTGGTTGGCTTCTTCACAAAACTTAACCAAACTGATTTGCAAAAATGGGAGAAGAGATAGATTAAATGAGGTGAAGAGACCATAGGTTTTCCATGATGAGGGTTGTTTGGTGCCATTAATTTATGAGATGATATGGGCCGAATTAGATTGAATCACCAAATGTGTTGATTGATGGGCTTCCTTCATGGCACCTATTCCACTCCTATTTAAAGGGTGGGGATGGTACATCTCGGGTGCCAACATTTTTCCACTTTCTACCATTTAAGAGGGTGAAGGGAGGTCTCACAAAAAAGAAAAAAAAAAGTTGAAAGATAGGAAAAACATGGAAGCGTTGAAGTATAAATTGTAAAATAGAAAAGTAAAGGTGACAGGTGTTGGCATTTGAATGGTGAATACATGTACAACGGATTCATTATACAAGAACTCAAAGCATGATATTGTGTTTGGAGAAGAATTACAGTCGATATTATAAAAAAATAAAAATTTGATATTACTCAAGTTATTGTAGACAATACAAATCACAACGGCCAAAGAGATCAATTTGGAGGGTAACAAAACCTGTGGAGTTGACCCAATTAAGGTGGGATGCTTATGAGATTCAAATCTTTTCTGACAATTGCGAGGATCCAAGCATGTATCACAACACATGGTCCTATTGTCCTAATCCTGGAAAGCCTTTTTGGATAGCTCAGCCACTAGAGAGGAACCCAACATATATGTCATGTGGCAATGTTTTATATTTATTTTTTACTTTAATTCTTTTACACACATGCATCAATAGCCTTTTTTATTGCCTTTCGAAATAAAACTCTATTTTTTAATTGTCCAACAATATATATGATAAAGATATTAGGTTGTTCATAAGATCTTGCAATTATTGTGATAGAAATATTGAGTTTTTGATCCATAGAATTAAACTTTTTATTGAACCACGGGCATCAAATATTTCTTCTCCCCCTCATGTCTAGACTCGAGATAATATTTTACCCTGGCCCCCCCCCCCCCCCCCCCCCCAAAAGCACCGATGAGACGAAGTTTACATATTCATTATTATTATTGCCAATTTTTTTTTTTGTTAGAAATTATTATTATTGCAATTTACATCATGTTGCTTGTGTCAATGTAAGGACCAATCAAGAGAAATGCATAGGCGTCCAATCGCGGGTAGAGTGGTCATTTACCAACACTATGTCCTCTACTATAAATAAAAAGGACATAGTATCAGTGAGAACACTATTTTCATTTATTTTGTTAATTTTGGTTTTAACTTTAATAAATTAATTAAGGCTAATGTGTTCAACCTTAGACACTGACATTCCAGCCGCTTTGTCTCTGCCACTCTCTGCTATAAAATGCCATATCTCTCCGCATTTAATGACTTGATCCTCCCATAGGCCAGACTCCAGACTCCAGACTCCAGACTCCAGCCCCACCCGCCCTCCTCCTCCCCTATCCTGCGCACTCTTCTTTCTTTTTAGTTCTTCACCATTTCTGCTTTAGGCTCCAGCTACTTCAGTTGAGAAACTCTTTAAGACAGACATTGATACATATCACTCGTTATAGTGAGTGAATAGGCCAAGCTTTCATGGATGACACCATTAGTGACACTTGGAGACCTGAGTCCTTCCCTGTTATTGGGTTCCAACCACCTGAGACACCACGAGAGCCCATGGAGTTTCTCTCACGCTCATGGAGTGTTTCTGCTCTCGAAGTGTCTAAAGCTCTTGCCCCTCCTTCCATGCTTTTCAAGACTTCCAGCGGTGGAGTTCCCATACTTGAAGATATCGCAGGGGAGGCTGAGGAAGCTGCTATTGTTGCCGGGAATCCCTTCTCTTTTGCTTCTTCTGCAACTTCCCAACTTGTCATGGAGAGGATAATGTCTCAGTCGGTAAGCGAAGATCTAATATCACTGATAACAGAAATTAATGCGATAAAAAATGTTGCTTCTGGTGTCAACTTTCAAGTTTCAACTTCACCCCCTTCATTCTCGGGCATTCCTTTTTGTCTTCTTGGTAATTAACATAGCGGTTGAGTGGGCTCTGCATTGTTTCAGATTCCCATTTTCTGAAGCATATGTTCTCGCCATTAATGTTGCTTCTTCTACTTTTGTTTTTGTCGTGATCACATCTGCTACTACCATGTGGCCCTGTTTAATTTATTTTCGTGTCCTGTATTTTCTGATTTTTCCTGTTTATACTGTTTTCACTTGAAATAGATAGGAGCCGCCTGCAAAGCTGGGCTTGTCTCCTCGAGTAATCCTGTCTCGTGCTTCTTTAGTTTTATTCTCTAGCAAGTTCAAGTGCTGTTCTGTATTTCGAAAATAGTTTATAAATAAAGGGGGATCAGAATTCCTTGTGCCATATTTTAATTCTCCCATCGGCAATGTGCGTCTCTGAAGTATGGATGAAATTGCAGAATATAGTTTTGTAGAACAATTAAATCTCTTTGTTGTAAAGCTCTCATTGTATCTGGTTATTTTCGCCGTTTTGTGTTGCTGCAGGAAGTGTCTCCGCTTACTTCGGGGAGGCTCTCTCACAGTAGCGGACCTTTGAACGGCGGGCAAAGCTGCGGCTCTTTGACGGATAGCCCACCAGTCTCCCCATCTGAGATCGACGACGTCAAGGTCCGATTTCTCTCTTTTCTGTGGACAGTTTTACTATTGGGATTCTCTTATAATGCTTCAAATTTCAATTATCTTTCTCAAGGGTCGAGCACTGATGAGTGAAGACAACGTGACCACCATCGCAGCTTTCCTCTGTTTTGCTCTCTCTCTCTCTCTCTCTCTCTCTCTCTCTCTCTCTCTTTAGTCTCTGCTTTTCGCCATCTTCATTATAGAAGACGTAAAACTTAAGAAACACCTGTGATTTCCTGATTAAAAAATTACATTTCCGAGTTTCGAGTTCTGTTTGAATCAAATTTTTACCATCCCAAACATACTTTGATAGTCCTTAAAGTCCCTGCAAACCCCGAAATCTCCATTGCCCATTCTTGAGAAAGTGATGTCTTGTTTTCTTCCTTTTATGTGCTCGGAGTTGCATTGATTTGATTCCCCGAATTCCTATTTGTCGTACAGTTTCATGGTTTGTTACTTTAAGATTGATTCCGCGGAATGGGCTCAGGCTTCTTCGCTTTTTCTTCTTTCTTAAATAAGTAGAACACAGAATCCAATCTGATAAGGTGAAGAGGGATTAAGATAGTATCACCGGTGACTGAATATACTGCCCCTGTTTTGTTAGTCGGAGAATCACACCAAAAGTTTATGTTCTAATGAACCGTGTTCCCCGTGTTGCAGCACGGTCGCTTGAACAACATCGTAAGCACCCAGCACAGAGGCGGTGGAGGCGGAGGCGGATGTGGAGGTGGTGGAGGAGGTTTTGGTGGCGGCGGGGGAGGAGGTGCTGGTGGAGGTGCTGGTGCTGGTGCTGGTGGAGGAAAGACTGTTGGGAGGTGGTTGAAGGATAGGAGAGAGAAGAAGAAAGAAGAAACCCGAGCGCACAACGCCCAGCTCCATGCTACAGTTTCGGTTGCTGGAGTTGCTGCTGCTGTGGCTGCTATTGCTGCAGCTACAGCGGCTTCTTCTGGTTCCGGCAAGGATGAGCAGATGGCGAAGACGGACATGGCTGTGGCATCTGCTGCGACGTTAGTCGCTGCACAATGCGTGGAGGCTGCAGAGGCAATGGGTGCAGAGCGGGACTACCTTGCTTCCGTCATTAGCTCCGCCGTTAATGTACGATCACCTGGAGACATCATGACTCTTACCGCTGCAGCTGCAACTGGTAAGTTCCTGAGTTGGGTTTTTCCAATTATGATTAATTCTCTCTAAAATTTCAGCGGTGGGTCACTGAAGATCATTGTGTGTACCGAATTGAATTGGGCTTTGGCAGCTTTACGTGGGGCTGCGACAATGAAGGCCAGGGTCCTAAGGGAAGTCTGGAACATAGCTGCAGTGATACCGGTGGAAAGAGGGATGGGTATGACTGGTAACAATAATAGTAGTAATTCCAACGGTAGCAACAGTGGGGAGCTTGGCCCTGAAGATAACTTCCTTGGCATTTGCAATCAAGAGCTTCTCGCTAGAGGCTGTGAGCTCCTCAAGCGAACTCGTAAAGGTGTAATTTTGGATAATTTCTGTTATATTCCATGTTTAATTTTTTATGCATTTAATTTAACCGAAGAAATGCGTCAATGTTGCAGGTGATCTTCATTGGAAAATAGTATCTGTTTATATAAATCGGATGGGTCAGGTGAGTCTTTCTTTCTCGTCCGTTCGTTATTCCTCTGTACCTTTACTTGTACAGAAAAAATCGATGATTAAACCAAGAACAGAAGCAGCTTTTCTTTTTCTTTCTCACTTATCATTACCCCACTTGGTGCGCATGTTGAACATTGTCATGGGCCTTCAAATTTTGACATTATTCACCATTGAATCGTAATCTCCTTGCAGGTAATGCTGAAAATGAAGAGCAGACATGTGGCCGGGACCATTACTAAAAAGAAAAAGAGTAAGACCCCTTTCAATGTATTCTCCTACTCAAAAATGGCTCCCCCTAGAAACCTAGTGTGACTGAAGGAAGGATCAATGTCTTACTTAAATCCTCGGGATCCGATAAAGGATTCTACCACTACTAAAGTTGACTAAAGTTGAAAAAGAAAAGAGATGGGTTTCTTCTTTCGGATTTTTTTTTTTTCCCCTCTTAAATTTAACCATAAGGGAGCTAACCCAATTTAGTTAATTTTCTAATTCAACATTGTCTCTCTTCTTCTGGGTTATGTTGCAGATATGGTGATAGAGGTAATCAAGGACATTCCTGCATGGCCTGGGCGGCACTTGCTGGAGGGTGGGGAGGAGCGATGCTACTTTGGGCTGAGAACAGAGATGCGTGGGGTGGTAGAGTTCGAGTGCAGGAATCAACGAGAGTACGATGTATGGACCCAAGGAGTCTCTAGGCTTCTATCCATAGTAGCTGAACGGAATGGCCGACACAACTGAGAATTGGGGAAGGAAGGAAAGAATTTTTGAAGATAATGGGTGGCGGGGCCTAATTGTTAATCTGTGACCACTTTTGTACAGAGAAAGTGAAAGTAAGTAGCAGAGATGATTAGGAGATGGGATTTCCTTTGTACTTGCAGGGAATATCGTGGGTCTTTTTCTGTATCTGGGCAATAGAGGGTGGCCAAAAATTAAGAGAATTGAGGTCATAAGTTTCAAAGGGGAAGGAAAAAAAGAATCTTGGACTGGTTGCAGGCAGGAGCCGCAGAGGTAGTCAAAAAGAGGATTTGGGTTAGAAAGAGATGGTGGTTAATATGTTTGATCTTTGGATTAGATTTTACTTGTTGCATTGTAAATTTGATTATTGTGGTCATTTGGTGTTGCCTTTCTTCCTCTCTTTTTGTTTGTTTAATGGTTTTCAGTGAAGTAGTGGAAACAATCTTTTCAAATGGTCTAAAGCTAAAAAGGAAACCAAGATCATTGAAACTTGTAGTTTTCTTTCATGGTTTCCTTTGTTGTTTTCCCACTAATTGCATTTAAGAGAACTGAGTAGGACAAAACAATGATCCAAAAGCCTATGGCAAAGGGGACAATTCTCAGTTCTCCCGTCCTTTTTCTAAGTAAAGTGACACGGGAATCTCATGGGCATGTCATAGGGATGCAAGTTACAAGTTTGGCGTTGGAATCCAGAGCCAGGTTAGGTCTGTGCTGAGCTTTTCAACTTGCAGGGTGGGCTAGGGTTGGCCCTAGTTAGGGTTAGGACCCGGCCAAGCTTGGGTTTAGACTATGTATTGAGCATGCTCCTTGTGTATTAATTTACACAGATTTTGAATTACGAGCATCAAGAAGTTGAGTGAAACTAGGTCATACAAAATATAACATGTCATGGACTGGGGCCCTCCTTGGAAGAGAGTTAGCCAAATTGTTTCTTCGCCTAAGGATAAAGTAGAAATTACAGGACTCTAAACAGGATGCAAATATGATATCCTAGGGGACAAGAATCTCTGAAATTGGTGGGTTTGGTTCCTCGTTGAGGATAGAGATGACACCTCTATTGGTGTGTTTAGAATTTGATACTTCCATTAAATTTTCACTTTGCCTTGTTCTCAAAAGCATTTAATGTGATTTTTTCAATAAGGTTAAAATTGTTATAATTTTTGTTGATAAAGAAATACAATATTGATAGAAGCATGGTTCTAAGTATCGGTATTGGATCAAAAAGCAAGCCAAGGCTGGGCTGCAAGATGTGAGAACGCAAGAGAGCAAGAACCCATTTTGCTTAAAAATCGCATTCCAGGATGAGCCTTGTTCTTAGAACCATTACCATATCTGAGAATGGGAATGTAGGAAAAAAACATCTTTTCATATTTCTAGATGTATTCCAGCCTAAAATAATGGAAACGTTTTCAGAACAGCCGGGGCCAAGTACACTAGCACCTCTGCCTCAATCTCTCCTCTTATCTTCTTTTATGAAATCAACTCGCTATCTCCTATATATAATACTCCTAACATCTCATGTATGTCCATACATGCCTAAGGTTACATTCATCCATGTTCAAATTTTCATAATTTTACTTTTCAGACTTGAAAATTTTGATTGGGCTGAAACTTTCTTCTTTAGTAAATGATCTTGAAACGCTTACATTTATGACCATTGATGGTTGTACTTTTGGTGCAAGAAAAATTTCACCAACCAAATATTACAGCTAAGGTGTAAGTTTTGCTCATGAGTAAGCCCGTCTTTTGCCCCTCAAAGCCCATCTAGGACTTGCAATCTTCGGGCTAGACATAGGGCTGAGATTTCCATGCCCAAGGTCAATTACGGTCACCCAGCTCAAAGCTTCCACAATCAATGTTGGTACAACTAGATTGAACCCAACAGGGTTGGGTCTGGGCTTAAAAATCCCACCCAATCTAGGCTGAGCCGCTGGGCCCAAGACTCGGAGACAATGTTGCGGACTAACCAGAACTCAAATTTCAGACTCATATTCAAGGGTATCCCTTTACCCTCCCATATATGTCCATGTCCATACCTATAGTGAAGAAGCGTAGTATTTTCTGCAAGTTAAGAAGAACTCTTCTTTTTGAAGTTTGAGATTGCTAAAGGTATGTCAAGCCCAGAAAATTAGAACTGAGAAACTTGGTTTTACATTCTTGTATCGTTCCATTGAAGAAGTAAACATACACTAGTAAAACTTCAAAAAAAAAAAAAAGAAGTCTTCTCAAGTGTCCACTGGCCTGAAGATAGTAAGAAGGGAGAGGAAAAGGTTGATGATGTCAAGATAGAGACACACAGAAGCCCAGCTGTACTCATCATAGGAATGGCGTTTGATCAAATTGTCAGTATCATATATGATAAAAGCACAGAATATAATGGAAGCCAATGCCCCATATATCGTTACTGTTATCCTTCCCACGGGTATAAATATCTGCAGGGAAACACCACCAAACACAACCATGCACCACCTTTAATCTCTATATACAGTAATTAATGGAGGAAAATAAAAAATTGGAGGTTCGGAACCAGACTTGCCTGTATTATACCATAAACCAGAATCACTAGTAGTGCTCCAAATATGAAAGGTCCGAGGAAGTTGAAATCATAACCTCTCTTTGCTGCCCAGAACGTGTACAGAGTAAGGCTTACTAACACCACAGCTGTTAGAATTACTGACTCCCTAATAATCTTCCCTGTAAACAGTGAAAGCAATACATATCAAGTTTCAGTAAAATATAAAAAGAAAGTTGTTGACATGTAAAGCTCATCCTCTAAAGCTAGCTATTAAGGAAAAGATGTTAGAAAACCAAGCAAAAGTACTAACTTTTAAGGATGAGTTCTACCCGGTTGCTATTTTACATCCTTACCGCTGGTAAATGCACAAGTCACTCCAACGGCAAATGAAAGAGGTACGGTAAATAACGCAAGAAGAAGGAAGTTGACCGAAGGAAGTTGACCGGATACTTCTGGTGGTAGAAGTAAAGAAGAGGTATGGCTGTAATAATTCAACAACAGATGATCTCATTAGGAGAAAAAAAAAAAAAAAAAAAAAATTGCAGAAGAACTTTTCAATCTTTAAAAGTTGAATTAAAAGGGTTACCCATGAAAGGCATGATGATAAGAAAAATGTAAAGAGCCAAGCCATCCCCAGTGCTGACAAAAAAATGTGAAATCGGATGGACATAAGCGACAAGGGCAGCAATCGCAGCCGTGAGAAGCAACTGAAAGCTTAGGATGGAATAGATCTTACGAATGAGGGTTGAAATCGTCTGCAATTCCGATCTCGTACAATTTCGTGCAATATCACCTTCAGGCGGTGACACGTGTATTGATACCAATACAATGGCCAAGATTTGGTACAACTAATAAAACATTAAATTAGTGAAAAGACATTTAAATCAGATCTGGGTCATTGTATTGGTATCAATACACGTGTCACCGCCTGAAGGTGGTATTACACGGAATTGTGTGAGATCCAAATTGCAGACGATTTTTTTCCTACGAATGAAGGCCCATCGGAGTGCTGGGTTCTCTAGCATCATTGGATAAAATTGTACGCCACCGGCGGCGGCTTCAATGTCAGGTTTCCGATGAGATTGGTTCCAGGTCCACATCTTTTCAGAGAGATAGAGAGAGAAAAACTAGGGTTTGTTTGAAATGGGTTCCAAGTAGTGAGAGTTGAGACGCGAGGTTTGGTATTGGAGAAGGATAGAGATGGGTGGAATATAACTAGAAAGGGTTGGGGAGTTTGGATAAATTCCCGGAGATGGGGGTGACGAAGGATGTGAAACTTCTTGATGTCTTGTGAATTACTGTAGGCAATAGATCATTTGGGTGTTGTGGTTACTTGGGATTTTTCTAGGTGACACGTGAATTCCTCTGCTGGTCTTGACTTCTAGTTTTCTCCTGCGGTCTTTCCTCTTTCCAAGTTCCAGTGTTTTCAAGGTTGGGTGATCACACGTGTGGGGAATCGAAACCGTTTATCAAAATTGAAATCGATCGGCTATAATCAAATCAAATCGCACTGTAGTAAATTGATTCAATTTTGATTTTATAGACTATAATTATGATTTAAAATCGAATCGAACCAAAAAAACCAATGGTAAACATTTCAATTTTTTTGGTAAACCTAAAAATGGAAATCACCCCTTTTTAAGTGGGAGCATTTCCCAAAGACCCATAATGGTCCGAGTCATAGCTTTGTGGCTTTCCACAATTTTTCTCTAGGAAACTGTATCATTATTTATTAATTACTGGTAATAAGTGAAATTCGGGCAAACTGTGCGGGGCTTTGGAAAACCTAGGCCTAGCCCAAGTTTCTAAATGCAAAATCTAAGCTCGGCCTAGTCCAACCTCAGATGGGTTGAAACTTAATATTTGTTTATTATAGGGGACTAGTGGCAAAATTAAGGATGTGAAATTGAAATCAAAATCGTTTATCGAAATCAAACAGACTTGTTTACACTGAAATCACAAAACTAATTAGTTAAATGGATTGGATCGGTTTTAACCATTTAACCAGTTTGTTTCAAACCGAATTGACACTGTGAAAATTGAACCGTTTAAACGTCAAAATCGATCCTATTAACTCGTTTAACAATTAAATATTTGGTTATTTTAACAAAACATAATGCTTTAATTCAGGGAAGAATTAAGGACCAGAGGGGTTGTCCAACAGTCTATTAAAAAATTTACTCCTATGATGTAGTTATGTAGTTAAATCCTTACTTGTTTAGTGCCTCATTTAATTTGATACAAGATTGAATCGTTTATTAACAAAAGCAAATTTCAGTAAGTATGCGAATAAATTAGCAAACCGATTACTAACCGTTTAGAAATTATATGGAATAAATCGTGATCAAAACCGTTTAAAACTGTAAAATCGACATTGTTTAAAAACCGTGGAACCGAAATTATTTACTAAATGACTGCGATTTTAGAAAGTGCAACCGTTTAGTAAATGATGAGATTTTGATTTCAGTCAAATAAAAATGAACCAAACCGAACCACATTATGTACACCAAAACCGAACCAATTGACACTGTTAGGCAAAATAAAGCTTGATAAATCCAAGGGACTAAGCCAATATGTGGACGACTAAAATTACATGAGTGCTTGGTTATGCATAAGAGACATTTAAATTAATTTCAAAACTAGAATGTTAACACGAGGCCAATCCAGACACCACACTTTCTATCCAAAAGGCAGAATCACCACATCATCCTGCCAATGTGGGAGAATCCATGGTCAGACCAGTTGGGCTTACCTAGATGGGCCATCAAGTGGCAAATTGCCCATGCTCTATACTCCTATTTTAACAGCCCACCCCAAGCTCGGCCTATCCTCAGCCGAGGTTTTCTAACCCTAGCCTTGCCAGACCCATGGGCTTGAAATTTAACTGCAGACAATATAAGGCATGCCTGAGGTAGGCTCGGGTTTTTTGGGCCTAACTTGCACTGTAAATTATTACATTTCCAAAAGAGAAAGGGTAAACTTACAGCCTCTCTACCCTGACCATCCAATGATATGTTTAATAAAATTTAATTGATTTACTTTCATCCTCCTTCACAAATTTTCTAATGTCCAGTATAACATTGTTATCACAATCAAATACCCTTTGGAAATGCAATGAGGAAGGCCCAAAAAGCTGTAACCACAGAGATGAAGGCCAAACAAGAGCTTTGTTTCTTCTGTTGCAGCCCATGGGGCCTTTAAAAAGAGGGTAGACTTTGATGCAATGTAAGGTTGTTCCATTACGATAAAGTGATCATGCATGTCCTCATTGGTTTGATTCAGGAAACAACTTCTCTAAAGTGGTGTTAAGATTGCTTACATTATGAACCTCCGAGACCCTGCAATGGTGGAAGCCTCATACACCATTATTTTTTCTTGGCACCTAAAAAAAAAAGAATAGTGCAACAACCATTGTTCCTCCCCCAACCCCCCTTTGGTATTTCTAGAACATTAAGTGCATGAACTTACCCAAAAATAGTATTGGTGGTGTATGTTCGGTTGGACTTGGTTGTAGACCCACCCAAAGATTTAAAAAAAGAAGAGTATATGCAAATACAACCAAATTAGCTAAGAGAGGTCCATCCCAGAACAAAAACCACTATCTAATGCTATAGAAGCACACACTTCTTCGTCCACAACAGTGGGTGGCCTCCGGACAGCCTGGCTAGCCGGTCCAGTTCTCCAGTCAATACCTACCAAAGAAAGAATATACAATTTATTTAATCACTGATATTACCAATCAACGAACTGTTAGTTGGAGAGGGGGGGGGGGTCCATTACGTGTTAGCTACCTCTACCCTCCTATTCCACTTGCCCATAAAAGAGATGCGTAATTCTACACAAAAATCATGAGTTTTTCACGCCCAAAAATTGGAGGACCCATCCGTTAGGCAATGACAGGCCCAGTCTACCTTTACATTCTAAGTTTTCAAATCCAAGTCCCATCCAGTGTACCTGTGATTTCCACAATGCATTTTCTATCTATTTAAAACGTTTTCAATCATTCAATGCAATCACTTAACCAAAGTACTACCAAAGTACTATTTGTCTCAATGTTTTATGAGTTTTTATTAAAAAAAAAAAAAAAAAAAAAAAAAAAAACTACACTCTCCAACTACCTTTCAGCGATTAAGAGAGTTTAGTCACGCATTCCAATACCTATCGACACCTGGGGACACGTGTCCAAACAGGTAACCCTAACCCAAACCAGTGAAAGCAGACTGAACTGATTGAAAAAGCTCACATCGAATCGAAGTGATGATTTTTTATTGATTTGATTTTAGATTTGGGGTATTGTGAAATCAGTTAAAAATCAAACCACATTAAAACCGAATCTAAATATATAGTAAACATAAATTCAAAAGAAAAAAAAAAGAGTTTACGACACAGAAATTTATCCATAATAATTTATATGTATACATGACAAGCTGAACCCAAACCAGACCAAATCTGATATCAAACCAATGAGAGAAAGTCAAACTAAACTGAATCCAAATCAACCCGAAACCGAAACAATTGAACCTATACCTTCTGCCGCTACTGGTAAGGTTTCAAATTCACCCCTTCTCATGCTGAAATCAGTTCGAGTGGCAGACCATAAACGTAGAGGGTGATCTCTTTCCCCATGGCTTATTTGATCTCAACAATTGCTTTTACCCGATCTGATGATCTTCTCAAGCATATGATTTCCCACGGATTTATATCTTTCTTTACATACCCGAGTTTGTCTTCCCATCATAGTTAAGTAATTCATGTAAACTGTGCAATTGATGCTTCTGTATCATGTTCTTAGAAAATACAAGATTTTTGTTAGGGATGAATGCACAACCACTAGAAAGAAATCAAACAAACAATCACACATAATATGAGAAATTTAATGTGGTTGGGTAATGATAGAACCTGAGATTTTTCATTAAGTCACAAAAATTATCTACATCATTCTCTACTTCACAAAATTATCTCCTTTGCTTGTGTTTAGATTTTTCACATAAAGACCATAGATAGAAAACCATAAAAACCTTAATCCCCATATAATGACAATATTACCTTTGTGCATGTAATGAACCTGAACTCAACTCAAACATAAACAAGCCTAATAATAATTATGTAAATTATTGCAAAATACATGACATAAAACCCAATAACTCTCATGGATATGGATTTTATGAAAGAATTTTTCTTTGCCTCCCTCCCTCCCTCTCAACCTATTATCTGTTGAGATGTTGGGAGTTACAGTGACATGCTGACACACTGGTTATCTGGGAATTTGGATGTCTTATTAAGTCTTTGGGCCTTCTCCACCAAATAGCTTAAGGTTTTAATTTGAATACCCAAGTAATATTTCATGGATAATTCCTTGTATCTTTCCATCTTCACATACATTAGAAGATTCCAGGGTTCTATATATCTTCCCAACTCCTCCTTATGTTTGACGAGTAAAGCTCATCTATTAGCACCCTAGAAAACATTTGCAACTCCTTTGGGTAAATAATAGCTAGAGAAACTTTATTGGAAATTTTTTTTTTAAAGCCTTAAAGATTGGTTAATCCATCGTCCAAAGGTTTTCAAATTCCCATAGGATTTTAGTATACCTTTTCAAAATTTACTCCACGACAACGTTTTTGGCCTCAGCAGAGATAAACTCCAAGAAGTGCCAATATCTGTGTAGCAAATGAACACAGCTCCTCTCTGCTAGTCTGGTCCCATTCAGGTCCTCTTTAGACGGGAACGGTGCGTTAACCACAATACCATCAACGATAAGGACAAAGGTCTACAAGGTTTGGCTGCAAGATCTTCATTGACAGCGGAATCGAATTCCAGCAGTGAGGAGAAGAATGAGTCAAGACTTGACGACACGGTAGCAAGCGAAAGGGACCAGCATCTTCCAAAGGTGTTGTTGGGTTTTGGAGAATCTGTAGAGAGGAAGTTTTACCAAAAAATCTGTAGAGAGGAAGCAGCGGTGCATGGATGTGACATAGTCGGTCAAGATAAGGACAAGATGAGAGAGAGAGAGAGAGAGAGAGAGAGAGAGAGAGAGAGAGAGAGAGAGAGAGAGAGAGAGAGAAAAGAAAAAAAAAATAAGAGAAGCTGTAAAGGGTTGAGAGTGACAAATCGCAGGTATAGATGAAATGTGGAAGACTTTTTGGGAAGAAAAAACAAATCGGGACGGGTAAAGGTCACAGACAAGAGGGTATACAAGGGTGGTAATAATAGAAAAGATGGAGATAAAAAATGGAAAAGAACCGTGTGTGAGAGAAGGCGGACATTATTAGGAAGTTTCAGCTGACCCAAAGAAGTTCCATGTTGAAAATTACTTTGACTGCAAAATAAAATCCTTGCAAACTGATGGTGGTGGCGAATTTCAAAAATTGAATCCATTTCTTTGCATGAATGGCATTTCTCATCGATTTTCTTGCCCACACACCCAAGCTCAAAATGGCACTGCTGAGAGAAAGCATCGGCACATTGTTGAGACTAGTTTGGCTCTCCTTTTTCACGCTAGTCTTCCAATCCAATTCTGGACATATGCTTTCCTTGCAGCTGTCTACTTGATAAACAGAATGCCTTTACCTACAATTGGGAATGTTAGCCCTTTGCATCGGTTATTTAAAACCACCCCTGACTACACATTTCTTTGGACCTTCGGCTGCTCGTGTTACCCATGGTTAAGACCATATTCCCGAAATAAGCTTGAACCCCGTTCAAAGCCGTGCATTTTTTCTGGGTTATTCACTTCTCCACAAGGGCTATAAGTGCTTTGATTCTACCCATAATAAGATGTATATCTCACGCCATGTCACGTTTGAAGAATCTATTTTTTCCTATTCCTCTGTTTCTTCAGTCTCTTCTTGGGCTTCTGTTAATGTGGATCCCTGGCACCGTACTCCTCCACCTGTGGTTTTGCCTTGTACATGTGAGTCTCCACCATTTTCAGCCCATGGGTCTTCAAGATCCTGTTGTTTTATGGTTGTCATTGTTGGCAACTCGGCCACGTGACGGTGATGACGTGGCAAGTTTGGGTGACGTGGATGAAAATGATGATATGGCATTGTCCAGTGTCACCGATGAGATAACAAAGCAGTTTGGTATGCATGGAGTGGCTTAATACATCATTAATAGGTGGTGCGGGTTTCTAGGTCAAAACTGGCAAATTTGGCCTATTTATGCTCAGGGGCATTTTCGGTAATGTAAATGACATTTTTGGAAGATCGGTTATTCATAAAAAAGATATATTGTAATTTACCTAGTCCAATGCATTTGATTTCGTCACATTCTGATACCGTATGAAGAAGTTACGGCATTTGTGGCAGTTGAGGGCAATTTCGACATTGAAGATGAATTTTTTAAAGGAAGTGTTCTACATGTAACAATACGAAAAAAATACAATATTTCCAACGGTTCTGATTTCATCGCGTTTCGATTCCGTATGAGAAAGATACGTCATTGAAAAGGTATAGGGGCATTTTTGTCTTTTTACATGGATGATTCAGATGATTGAGTCTTCTAAAAAGTCGTAGAGCATCCAGTTACGATTCCAACGCACTTTGTTTCATCTCGATCGGATATTGTATGAAAAAGTTATAAGTATTTCTGTAAAGTCGGTTCAAAAATCCAAACCGAAAATCCATCAGTTGCTCTCAGTGTTGGGTGGATTTTTCAGAATTTATTTTTGAAATTTTAAGGGCTTTTGTGTAATTTAAAGATTTTGAAGGTCTGAGTTACAAGGGATCTTTAAGCACTGAAACATATGGAAGCAAGGGCTTGATTGTAATAAAGAGGAGTAAAGAGAAGTGAAATGGATGGCCGAGATTCGATCACGTAGGCTTGATGCCCATCCAAAGGCTGTTGAGATTTTGTGCTGACATGGACGAGATAGATGCTTGCGCATAGAATTTGATTGGTTAGGTGCATAATTCTTGATGCACTGGCGCTACACCTTATCAAGGTATGTTGTGGTGTTTCGCGCATGTATAGAAGGTATAAAAAAGATTCCGATCTTAATGATCTCATGAAATCTGATTAAAGCCATCATGGAGGATTCGGATCCAAAGGTCGATATGCATTTCTCTTTTGTGAGTGGGAGACAAGCTCCCTTAAAATCCAAAAAAGCAACCAATCATAGATCGACAACACTTCTGACGATGTCAGCGCCTACGTCATGATGACATCATCGAGATTCAAATTTAATGGTTTGGATCTATTGTCCGTTGGTTTAATCCGACGGCTTAGATTACAAAATCTTTTATATGAGATCTACGGTCAGATTTTGCCCTGTTGCGTGCGCCGCCGGTGTAGCCTACGCCACCCCTACGAAGATTCCATTTCAGGCTATCTCATTGCTCCAACTTCAAATGGTCATATCTCCCTCATTTTAACTCAGATTTGGGTGAACCAAGTTGCAGCTTCTTCGTTTTTTCAAACCCTACACCATGGAAGCAAGAAATATGAGGTTTGAGTGAAGAAAGGCTACGGTGTTGGTAGGAAAAACTTCCCCCTCTTTGTTGGTCCTTGAATGAACATACATTCTTGATGATAAATGTTCTTAGGCCATTAAAGGAGGTAAAAGAGGTGGTTGAAGTGTGTTAATGGTACATTAACTCAAAGCCAAGGAAGAAGAGAAGAAAACAAGGATGTGTTTACTTTGAAGAGCAAGAAACCAAGGAGAGAGAAGGTGTGAGCACCAAACATATCAGTACAAGTTTCCAGTCATCCCAGACAATCGGTTGTGAGATTCTCTAACCTTTGATTTTACATTACATGTATGTATATATGTTAGGGTTAGTTGTGGATGAATGTACACATGCTAGGTTAGTTGTGGATGAACTGTAAGCATGCTAGCTAGTTGTGGATGCATATGCTAGGCAGAGCTTGACTGTAAGGCATTGATATAAGCCCAATTTAATTGTATTACTTATTGTGTGCTTAGTGGGTGCTAAGCACCGGAAGTGGGTGCTCCTGTGTAGTGGGTGCTACACATTGTATTGGCACTACGAGTGCCATCTCAGCTTCGGCTTGAGAAAATTGGGTGTGGGTGCTCCCGACTGTGGGTGCAGTCAAAAGTAGTGTATTGAGTAGGTACGAAGCCTTTACAGGCACTACTCCGGGGATGTAGATAAATTGCCGAACCTCGTAAAAATCCTGTGTTGTGGGTGCTTGTTGTTTGCATTTTATATTGAAGTGCGTGGAATGTGGAATGGGTATGCATACTTGGAAGTGCCTATGAGAAGCTGAGTGTGCATACAACTGTGTGCAAACAGGGACAGGTATATCAAGTTTTTCTTGGCCAGACATCAGACAAGTTTTTGGGGATCGGAATTGGACTCACTGATTCACCCCCCCTCTCAGTGACTGTCGGGTTACAACAGATCCACTACTCTTTAGGTTGAGGAACAAAATAACATGGGCACATATGTCAACAGTATTCCACCTTATGAGGACCCTCATAACATGGGCCCATCCATTAATCCTTTGGAACCCACTTCAGCCCATCTACCTGCCTCTGTTTCTAATTCTATTAATTCACCACATCCATTTCCTGAGTCTGATTTACCAATTCATGTTAAATCGGTCTCGGATCATCCTCATCACATGGTAACTCGATCACGGATTGGTGCCTTACCTCCCCCTCCATCGTGGTTGAACTTAATGGCAACAAAACATCCTCTTCCCAATTGTGTTGAGCCAACATGTTACTCTCAGGAAGTTAAGATGGCACCATAGCGGACAACCATGCAAGAAGAATTTAATGCACTTCTTCACAATAAAACTTGGTCCTTGGTACCACCCACTTCTTCCCAAAACATAGTTGGCTGCAAGTGGGTGTTTCGGGTAAAAAGACGATCTGATGGAACCATGGTTTTAAGTATCTCCGATACCGATACGATACCCTCCGATACGTATCTTAAATTTAGTCGATCGATACGATACACACCGATACGATACATTGAATTTTTTAAATCATTTTGTATCGATATATATCCTACAATACATACCGATATGCATCAATACACCACTAATACACATTGATACGATACGACTCTATGGGAAATATAAAATTGAGGTAAAATGTACGTTTCAGTATGTATTGATACGTATCAGTGAGTATCGGTATGTATCGTCGGTACGTATCGGTATATATCAGCACATATCGGTGAGTATCGATATATATATCGGTACGTATCAGTGAGTATCGATACGTATCGGCGCTACGGTCATATAATGGCCAATATGGGTAATTTTTCAGAAAAAAACGAATTTTTGAAGGGTTTTTGTTCCAAAGTTGCTGTCAGCCATATTTCTCTCTAACTAAAGTGGAAATCAAGATTGGGATCAAGGATTTTACATTTATGGGACAACTACAGACCTTGAATTCTTAGTACGATACCCTCAATTTAGTGTTTATACATAATATATGTTATCAATAGCTTTTTTTAACAAATTCTTTTATGCAAAAGTGTTTAAAAAAATGTTTCCTATCCATTTATGTGTGTATCTTTAGCGTATCTTAGTGTATCTCCGATACGATACGATACCCTCCGATACGTATCTTAATTTTGGCCGACCGATACGGTGATCGATACCGATACTTTAATCCTTGGATGGAACTGTTGAGCGCTACAAAGCGCGATTAGTGGCCAAGGGCTACCATCAACTACCCGGTTTGGATTTTAATGACACTTTCAGTCCCGTAATCAAACCTGCAACAATCCGGGTTGTTATTTCCCTTGCTGTTACAAATGGTTGACCATTGAGACAACTTGACATCCAAAATGCATTTCTTCATGGAACGCTCAATGAAACAGTCTATATGTCTCAACCACTGGGGTTTGTCGAATCGTCTAAGCCAGATCATGTATGTCTTCTTCATAAATCATTGTATGGTCTCCGGCAAGCCCCACGGGCGTGGTACACACGGTTAAGTATGTTTCTTATAAATCATGGTTTTTCTTCTTCAAAATCGATACTTCATTATTTGTCTACCGCAAGGCCTCGGTTATTCTCTATTTCCTGGTGATTTGATCATCACTGGGAACTCCATAGATGCAATTTCAGCTCTTATAAAGGCCTTATCTTCCACTTTTGCATTAAAGGACCTGGGCCCCTTGAGTTACTTTCTTGGAATAGATGTGTCCACCACTTCTGATGGTCTCTTTCTTAGTCAAAGGAAGTATACCTCTGATCTTCTTCAGAGCTCCAACATGAGTGGTGTTAAGCCTATTTCCACACCAATCTCTTCAGGTCCTCCCATCACTTCCGATTCTGGTATTCCTCTATTTGACGGTGCTGAGTATCGAAGGGTCGTAGGAGCTCTTCAATATCTTACGGTAATGCGACCTGATATAAATTTTACTGTAAGCAAGGTATCCCAATTCATGCATCGCCCCACTGACATGCATTGGTCTGCTGTCAAAAGGATCTTAAGATATCTCAAACAGTCTCTTGGTGATGGCTTGCTATTTCACTCAAAGTCTGACATTACACTTACTGCATATTCGGATGCCGAGTGGGCAGGGTGTCCCGATGATTGACATTCTACGACTGGTTATGGGGTATTCCTTGGGTCCCATTTGATCTGCTGGTCTTCCCGCAAGCAGGGGACTGTGTCGCTTTCGTCCACCGAAGCAAAATATCGGGCAGTGGTAGCAGCAGCAACTGAACTTGTTTGGGTTCGTTCTTTACTTCAAGAGCTGGGAGTTTATCTCGCTCAACCTCCAAAAATTTGGTTTGATAATGTCGGAGCCATGTATCTCTCGGCCAATTTGATCTTTCACTCTCGAACAAAACACATTGAGATTGATTTTCATTTCGTTAGAGAAATGGTGGCGTCTCAATTGGTTGTTCGATATGTTTGCACCACCGATTAGGTGGCTGATATTCTTACGAAGGGTTTGTCACGTTTACGTTTTCAAACTCTACGAGGCAAGCTCACAGTGGGTTCTCCCCTGATTCACTTGAGGGGGGCTGGTGGAGATATACCACCTCATCATAATAACCTTGCCACCTCAGCACACCAATCTTGTAATAAATCTATAACAGACCACGTGATGTCAAGTTGAGTCTTGAATCAGTTATTGGCACATTGCCTGTCATGTATATATATGTAACAAATCTGTAACAGAAGAGTTAATAAAAACATATTCTCTTCATGTGACATAGTCGGTCAAGATAAGGACAAGATGAGAGAGAGAGAGAGAGAGAGAGAGAGAGAGAGAGAGAGAGAGAGATGTCTGTCGCTGGGATAAAATAAGAAAAGAAAAAAAAAATAAGAGAAGCTGTAAAGGGTTGAGAGTGACAAATCGCAGGTATAGATGAAATGTGGAAGACTTTTTGGGAAGAAAAAACAAATCGGGACGGGTAAAGGTCACAGACAAGAGGGTATACAAGGGTGGTAATAATAGAAAAGATGGAGATAAAAAATGGAAAAGAACCGTGTGTGAGAGAAGGCGGACATTATTAGGAAGTTTCAGCTGACCCAAGGGCGAAGATCTAGGGACTCCACCCCATATCTCACCAGTGTGATATGGGTTACCTGCAGGGGAGGAGAACTTGGCTGTAAATGGGGATATGAATTGAACCTGATTCTGATTCTGTGGCGATAGGGCAAAATGCATAAACAGTAACCACCTCCACCCCCATCCCGTTCTTGTCTTAATTGCAACCACGTTTTCATGCTTAAAGGTAACGAAGGGACCTCTTATGAAAGCGACAAAATTATCTTCAAATTATTAAATTCATAAACCAAACCAATCTATAATTCGTCTCAGAGTTCTATAAGTAAGAGGTGAGGCTTTAATGTTTTTCTAGAGTGAGAGAGAGAAAGATGGCTCTATTGGAAGCTAAGCCCGGTTTGAGCAGTAATGGCACTACCACAACTAGTGTGTTTGAAACAGGAAAGTATGAAGTGAAGAGCATAAGTGTAGATAGTGGAGATTCATCCATCACTCATCCACCTCCCAAGTCATTGCTAATAATCACACCAACGAAAGAAGGAACTTACCCAGTTCTCCTCTTTCTTCATGGCTTCGCTCTCTACAATTCCTTCTACTCACAGCTCCTCACACATATAGCTTCCCATGGTTATATATCTATTGCTCCTCAGGTTTGTATATCTTCATATCATCATCATATTTATTGATTACTAGTGGTTCACATAAAAAAGCTTTTCTAATTTGGTTTAATTAATTTCTAGCTATACAATCCCAAGTTTCCTACTGCTTCTGGCTACGACGAGATAAATTCTGCGGCGGATGTCACAAACTGGTTTCCCCAAGGCCTTCAATCGTTGCTCCCTGAAAATGTTGAAGCAGACCTCACCAAGCTTGCCCTTGCAGGCCATAGCAGAGGTGGCAAAGCTGCTTTTGCCCTTAAACCAGGCTCTTACGCTCAGACATCTCTTACCTTTTCTGTATTAATAGGCATCGACCCAGTTGCAGGCACAAGTAAAGCTTTTCAAGTGCCTCCAGTAATACTTACCAACCGAGAAGAATGTTTCAATCTAGGGATCCCTGTGATGGTGGTGGGAACAGGGTTGGGAGATAACAAGGCCAATCCAATATTCTGCTCTTGTGCCCCTAAGGGAGTGAATCATGAGGAGTTCTTCAAGGAATGTAAGCCCACTAGAGGACATATGGTGGCTACAGATTATGGTCATATGGACATGTTGAATGATGATCCTATGGGCATTAATGGTTGGTTTTCAGGGATTGCCTGTAAGAAAGGAAGTGGTTCTAGGGAGATCATGAGGAAATGTGTCGGTGGGATTGTTGTTGCATCCATAAAAGCTTATGTGGGGAAAGATACTACAGATCTCAAAGCCATAGTCGATGACCCTACCATTGCTCCTACCACGCTTGATTCAGTTGTGTTAGATGAAGCATGAGGGTAAGGGTCTTTCTTAATTGAGTCCTCTGTAATACTATAATAATGCACCTATGATAATGGAATCTCTCATCTTAACCAAAAAAAATGCTTCTTATTTAACTCCACTTGTCACCAAGGACTGCTCACTCAGTCTTAAGCAGCAAATAATACATAAACGACTTGTATCTTGACCTAATGCAGAAATGTAGACCAAGGAGGTTGCGTCACCTAGACACTGAGGGCGTGAAATGACCACCCTGCTCCTCCTAGTGACGGGCACCTCAATGTTTGGACACTAAGTGAGCTCTTGGACTACAAACACTAGCATTTTTTTACGAGAAAATGAAGCTTAAAAGAAAGCATCTTTCCTATATCCAAACGTAGTTGGGGTGAAATGACCACCCCACAACTCATGAAAGATAGAAATCCTAACCCTGTTGGCGCTTCTACTAGTGCTCTCATTGACTCTCACATTGGTGCAGGAGCCCACAGCCTTTGAAGAAACCTTCTAACTTTTTTTTTTTTTAATTAAAAAATAAGTATAAGTCTATCCAATCCAAATCGATATGAATTGATCCGAATCATCCTTGATCCGGACCCGTGGTAGATGGTTCAGGATTAGAACCTCTTCTTTTGACTTCCATGATCTGATTCAAGAGCAAAAGCTTGGACATGGAGATTTATGAAGAGATGGGGTAATTAGATTATGGGGAAAAATATTAGATTATCCCTCTTATTTTGATTGGTTTGAACCTCCTTGTTGGGCAACCTGCAATATTTTTATTAAATCATCGTTCCATATGGCATATTTTTTATTTGATCAACTCTATATGGTATAACAGGTAGTCATTGCATGGAAATTTGGTGACCGACCCTAAGAAACTTGAGAGCGGATCAATGATTCACACATGAAATTTATCCAATAAAAGCTCTATGATGGATTCCATGTGTGTTAATCGAGATTGTGCGACGACCACCTGATCCACAATGAAGAAACTTTACCTGAAAATGGAAACGATCTAAGTGGGTACATTTCCCAATGGCCCATAATGGTCCGAGAGATAACTTTGTGGCAAGCCAAGGCCAACTTTCTAAATGCTGTAGACCCAAGTTGGTCGAGCTGGGCTGGCTTTAGAAAATCTAGGTCCAGCCTAAGTTTCTAAATGCTAAACGCAGGCCCGACCGAACCCAGCCCAACCTCAGATGGCTTAAGGTTGATTTGTTCGTAGGGGACCATGACAAAATATATCTAAAGCTTGATTAGTTTGTAAATGCAGTAGACCCAAGTTTGTCGAGCTGGGTTGGTTTTAGAAAATCTAGGCTCAGCCTAAGTTTTTAAATGCTAAATTCAAGCCCGACCCAACCCAGCCCAACCACGGATGGCTGAGGGTTGATTTGTTTGGTAGGGGACCGTGGCAAAATAAAGCTTGATAAATCCAGGCTACAAGAGCGAGGGCGTCAATATGTGGACAATTCAAAAATGAAAGCGTGGATATACATAAGGCAAGCAAGTGAAACCTAAGGCCCACTCGATTGAAAGGAAACAATACAATACAATTTCACCGGGCGCAGAAAGAGATAATTCACTTACATATAATTTAAATCTATTAGTTTAACACATAGTCAATTCAAACACCACACTTTCTATCTAATAGTCAGAATTACCACATCATCATGACCTATGAGAAACTCTATGGACAGACCAATTGAACTTATGTAGTTGATCCATCAAGTGTGAAGATAGGATGGTCAAGTAGCCACGTAGTACTCACTGAGAACCTTAGAGATGAAGGCCCAAGAAGGTGTAACCACAAGGATGAAGGCCAAAGAAAGTATGATAATGGGTTCCCCCACAGCTTTGTTTGCTCTATTATATGCCACTGGGACTTTGCTTTTTAAAAGGAAATTTGGGCATCCAAACCCAAAAAGAGTGCAACGTACAATGGTCCCCCCCCCCCCTCCCTCCTTTATTCTCTTTAATTTTTATGTGTAAAGGGGCCTATGATTAAAGCAACCACGTTATTATCTCCAGAGTCCAGACCATTGAGAATAGTATTTGTGGTGGAGGCTCAGTTGCACCCAAAGCTTTAAAAACAGAAGAGTGAACCCCCACTATTCCATTTGCTTGTGAAAGAGAAGCAATTCTACACGTTTTTTCACTTCCAAAAGTGGGTGTGTAAACTATAAAAAAGAGTCGAAGTAGATTGGCCTAAGCTAGCACTTTCACGCAATAACTCTACCAAGTGTGATCTTATTACAAGAATAACTTCAGATATATACA
>NC_056565.1:19733092-19783183 GCF_013358625.1 Macadamia integrifolia
AGGTAAGGAATAATCAATTAAACCAAAAGAAACTATCAATACGCCTAGAACCACGCCAGTAACCCAAGTCAATTCACGAGTTTTTTTAAATCCACCATCCAAGTCCCATCCTAGGCAACACCTTACCTGTACTTATCGAATGGTATCTTGTATTTAAAACGTTTTCCATCACTCAATGCAATGATCTAACCAAAGCACTATGTGTCTCCATGTATTATGGGAGCTGAGACTTGATCGATTACTCATGAATATGTGAAAGCGAGTGAGAGAACCTAGGGGTGTCTAACCCAACAAAAACTTGGTGACATGTAAAAATTGTAATCTTCTTTCTATTTTTTTTTTTTCCTGTTATTTTTAAAAGGTCAAAAGAAATTCAAACTAATTTCAAATCAACTTTTCATTATATCATTGTTAAAAACTACGCAATTTTTCTAGTAGACATGAAATAATAGGTTGGCAAAGGATTTTATGTGGCAGTGCATGATGCATGGTCGCACACGAAACCATTGGATGGGGACAAAAGCCCCATACAAGTACCCAAACCAACGCCCAATTTTACAAATCATCGATGGGGGTGGTTCCCATGAGGGTGTCAATTGATCTAGCTAGTTTGGTTATTTCTTTTGGTGTGGTGTGTTGTGGTTTACATTTTATCAAGGTGAAAATCAAAACCGAATGGGATATGAATCAATCAAAATTAGAATCGATTTGCATTCAATCCGATTTTACTATTTTCTATTCGATTTTTGTTATCTCACTCACAACCAGTTTACATGCAGTTTTTAGTACCAATCCTGGAAAAGCAAGAGGTATTTAGTTTTATTAATATTTCATATCTGAAAAAAAGAAAGATATAGGCAATCGTATGTTTTCCCACCTTTATGGTTACACTACTTACATGTCATATTACACTATCTCGTGTTCTAGTACTGTTTGGGGAGTCTATGGCTGCTTGATTCAACGATTAATAATGTTTAATGTGTATGAGAGTTTGGAATATGATACCTCCATTCTCATTTAGTTATTAACATATCTCACCCATCATTGCATGAGAAAGTTGTGGTTAATACCGTTGGACCAAAAGTATATATGGTCATCTGGTGCGAACTATTTTTATTTGGTTTTCCGGTTCTAAATAGGATTGCATCGGATAGAGAACCTATGAAATCAGAATTGGATAATTTCTATGTGGTCTAATTCAGTTCGATAGCAAATGGTGTGGTGTGGTTCGGGTTCTCTATTTCGGTTCCATTTTGACACCCTTAGGCTCTTGTGCATGAATCCCTTCCCTTAACAAAATTTACTTTCATTGGAGAAAAAATTGCACTCAAAAAGTAAAAAAAAATTAAGGTTATGATAAAAAAAAAATTTCAACATCCTTAGTTACAACGAGATTTTTGTTAAGTTTGTCTTGAATTCTTGACCCATTTTGAAGATTGATCCACTCTGACATATTTTGATAGCGACTCAAATGAGAAGTTTTCTGAGATCTGTGATAGAAGCAGAGGGGTTGGGCCGATAGGACTGCGATCCGATGGGTCGACCTGCGACTTAGAGTATATAATGTATTGTTGTCTTATTGAGAATGTCATTGTATTTTGGGGGTTTTTCGAGCTAGGGTTTCAGGGCGAGTTTTCTCATCACTACTTGGATGTAATCTTTCTTCTGCATAGTGAAACATTTTCCTCTTCGCCCAAGGACGTAGCACACTACAGCGGTGTGTGAACCTCATTAAATCTTTGTGTTGTGCGGATCTTTTGTCTGTTTATTTTCATATTTCTTAGTATTTGCTCTAACAATTTTTATTTTAAAGAATGCCAACCCCAACCCTATCGGGCATCCTAAGCTGGCTTTTGGGGAGTAGGTACTAAAAAGGAGGAGGTTGCAGAAAACACATAAGGAATTGCAATTGGTGGGATTGTTGTTTCCTTGAACATGCTTTTCTGGAGTGACATTTAGATTTCAAAGCCATAGTGAAAGAACCTAGCATTGCTCCATTCCACTGGATGGGGTTGTGTACATTGGTTATTCGGGAATTGTTGAAGTGTGTGGATCAGTTTTGCAGAACCACCACTGTGTGGATTCCATGTGTGTGGATCAAGAACATACGACAACCCGCTCTTGAATTTGCATGTATCTTAGTAATATTTGTAGGCCATCTACACCCAGGGAGACATGCAATAAGGCATCTCACTTTAGGCAATTGTGGCTAATATATATGTATGTACATCGTCTTCTACGTATGAATCTATCGTCAATTTAATCCAAAAACCTTTACCAAAACCTCTACATTTCAGCAGTCAATACATATATGGCCAACAAAAATTCTAGCTTCACATTTCACAATTCCCTCCATTTTAACTAGCTTTCCAGTGCTCTGTGATGGTCAGCCAAAGTATAGCGACCCTCACCCCTTTTTGCTCTCTTAATTGCTACCACGTTCACCTCCTTATCATGCTTAAAGGGGACCTCTGATGAAAGCAACCAAAACCTTATTTGTCTCAAAACTTTATAAATAGGAGCTGAGACTTGATCTTGTCACCCACAAGTTAGGTAGCTACTAGAGAGAGAAAGAGAAAGAGATGGCTCTATTGGAAGCTAAGCCCACTTTGAGCAGTATTGGCACTACCACAATTAGTGTGTTCGAAACTGGGGAGTATGAAGTGAACAGCATAACTGTGGAAAGTAGAGGTTCATCCATCGATTCTCCACCTCCCAAGTCATTGCTAATATTCACACCAGTGAAAGCAGGCACTTACCCAGTTCTCCACTTTCTTCATGGCTTCGCTCTCTACAATTCTTTCTACTCAGACCTCCTCACACATATAGCTTCCCATGGTTATATAGCTATTGCCCCCCAGGTTTGTATATATCTTCTTCTCATCATATATAGTTAGTGAGGATTAACTTAGAACAACTATCTAATGAGAATGTGAAATTTGGTTTGATTTTCTAGCTATACAACCCCATATGGCCCTGGGATTCCGGCTACGACGAGATAAATTCGGCGGCTGCGGTAACAAACTGGTTTTCTCAAGGCCTGAAATTGGTGCTCCCTGAAAAGGTTGAAGCAGACCTCACCAAGCTTGCCCTTGCAGGCCATAGCAGAGGAGGCAAAGCTGCTTTTGCTCTTGCACTAGGCACCTATGCCCAGACGTTGATTAGCTTTTCTGTGTTAATAGGCATAGACCCTGTTGCAGGTGAAAATAAAGATAATCAACTGCCCCCAGAAATCCTTACCTCCCAAGAACAATCTCTCAATCTTGGGATCCCTGTGATGGTGGTGGGAACAGGGCTGGGATGTAAACAGGCGGGTTTATTGACCCCACCTTGTGCCCCTACCGGAGTGAATCATGAGGAGTTCTTCAAGGAATCTAAGCCCACTCGGGGCCATATGGTGGTTACTGATTATGGTCACATGGACATGCTGAATGATAATCCTCCGGGCATTATTGGCCAGGTTTCAGGGATTATGTGCAAGAATGGCAAAGGTTCTAGGGACGTAATGAGAAAATGTGTTGGTGGGATTGTTGTTGCAACCATTAAAGCTTATGTGGAGAAAGATGCTACAGTTCTCAAAGCCATAATCGATGACCCAACCATTGCTCCTACCACTCTTGATCCAATTGTGTTAGATGAAGCATAAGGTCTTTCTTCCTTAATAATTGAGTCCTCTATAATAATGTAATGCATGGTTTCTGTTATATGCATGGGTAGTTATTATTCTATGTACTTGTTTTATTTTATGTCTTTAGTAGTCATCCAAGGTGGAGTATAGGTGTTGTGGGTATATCACATAGTTATGTAACTTCTAATGTGAACATGAGAAGTGGTTGTAAGAGTTTGTATCTGTTTACAACTTGTTTACTGCTTATTTAAGAGGTGTAAAGAGGAATAAGAACTGTGTGATATATATGTTAATTCTATTGCCCTAGACTGGTCTTATTAACATGATAAAAAGCAGATTACAAATAGGACTCGACGATACACAACACAATATCCATGGACCTCCATCTAGGCACAACTCTAACAACCCCCCTAAAGATGGAGTATATATATATCCCACATACCTAGCTTGGAACAACAATCGACAAAAGCAAGTCAAACAAAGTTGTAAACATATCACTAAGTTAATTGCTAGACTTGACAAAAAAGAGTTGAAATAAGCTTCCGTTTAACTACATTTCTCAAAAAATGACAATCAACCTCAATATGCTTGGTTAGTTCATGAAAAATTGGATTGCTAGAAATATAGATTGTAGCTTGATTATCACAGTACATCTCCTGCCCTAATTCTTGTAAGAGAGACTTCAACCACATCAACTCAATTGTAGTATGAGTCATAGCTCTATACTTAGCCTCCGCACTAGATCCAACCATAGTAGTCTACTTCTTAGAACAAGATTACTGCCAATAAAAGTGCAATATCTAGTGGTGGACAGATGATTATCAACGATACCAACCTGTATGTATCATGGACCTCCGCTGGGTTCGCGATATGGCGCGTAGCGCATGTACACACGCTAGGGTTCGACCCTAATGAGATGAGATAGTACCCCTGGTCATCAAAATGCCAAGGGGGGATATACGTTATGGGTAAAATGGAGTTGTCATCTAGAAAGGGTCTAGGACCCATAAATGTCTCCCCCAATCAAGGGAGAGAGACTAATGACTCTGATGGATAAAGCTGGTTTGCACCAAGATTCTGGACAAGTGTCAAGTGACAGACTGGGAAGGTGTTAGGCACCCAGCCTCCCTGGCCCTAAGGCCGGTCTCTTTTTGTTTGACCAAAGTTTATTTGTACCCTATTAACTAGTCCTAAATCTAGGTCACTAAAAACCCTAAACTAGGTATCTAAGCATGACATGTGAAAACTCTAAACCAAGTGTCTAAATTATGCTAACTAGGTTATACTGCAAATAATGAAATGATTACGCTAATTAAATAAGCCTAAATGATTTAATTAATATATTATGAGTCTTAGATTAAGCTAATTAAATAAGCCTAAACCTAGGATTAGTTTAGCAACTTATGAAACCCTAAATTAAACTAATTCGATTAATTGAGCCTAACCAAGATGGATGATCAATGAATTTGTGAGATCCTAAATTGAATTAATTAAAATGATTAAACCCAATCCCTAGTAATTTGTGGAATAAATTATTGCAATCCTACTTAATCTAATTGGTAAAATGAATTTTAAATTAAATGGGGCCTAATTAAATTAGAAAAGTTAAATGGGCTAATTACATTAAATGGAAGCATTTTACTAGTCTACCTAATCTAGTTTAGAAAGATTAAACTGAACCTATGGTTTAATTAAATAAATTATGAAACCTAATTGCCCTAATTATGTTTATCTTGAGCTAATCCTAAAATAAATTAAGCTCTTTAACATCGAATCATCAAGTATAAAAAACATGTTAATAAACATGAAGCATGGAAAATATGATATTGGCTAACCTATCTAAATTAAATACACAATTAATTCTAAAGGGATACACTATTTGAGATAAAAAGAAATGGACCGAAACGGGGTTCATTTTTATCAACCCGAGAACCCAAGTAACGCACCTAATGCTACGAGCCAGTTTGAGGGGGGGGCCAGCCACGCCCGTACTGACCTACATCCTAGACTATGGCCCATAGACCCATTTGCTGATTCAAAACCCTAATTTAATAGAAATTAGTGAAACCCTATCGTTATCATATGATTAAAAAATAATGAGCAAAACCCAATCGGTTTCAGCCCTTGATCCTAAGGGACTGGATTAGAGTGACCCTAGGACTCCATATGGAATCCCCTAAAAGTATTAATTGAAACATGACGAATTAATTGAAACAAGGCAAAGGTGAAATAGGAGAAATATCACACAATGATAGGGGTTGGGGGGCATATAACAATTTGAATTACAAAAATAAATAAATAAAAAAACTGGAATGAATAAACAAAAGAAAATGAACACAAAAAATAAAAAAAAATAAAATAAAAAAGAGATAGAAGAGAAGGAGATGGGGTTTCGGCCATGGTAAAAGAGAAAAGAAGAGAGGAAGAAGAAGAAGAAAGGAGGAGAAAGGTGAGTGGTTCTTGGCCCTCTCAATGTCCATTACTGAGTGGTTAATTTCGGTTCCAGAGGTGTAAACCCAACAGCAAATCTCGAATTTCTACAGAAATCACCTGATGTCAACAGCTTCTGCAATTTCTTCACATTTGTTTGCTGGGAGAACCTGCTAAAAGGGGAAGTCTGCATTGAAGAAGTGCTACAGCTGAACACAGTAGACACTAAAGATGCCATAGGCCCCAATCTTCTTGCTGATTAGTTTTGCATCATACAATCTGGGATCTGGCGGTGTACCTAGCCAATCTCAATGTGAACCCAGACTTGGTTTGGGCTTATCAAAAATCTTTCAAGCCAGCTCACATTAGCTGCCTTAGAAACAGTGTGAGAAAAGACTGCCACCTAGAGTAAGCTGCATGGCATATTTGTAGTTGTGCTTCTTTAGCCAGTAGTGCTTTAGGAGCTAAGAGTTCAAATCTGCAAACCTTTGCCTCACAGCAGAGGCAAGAGCCCCTTCACCAACACTAGCAAGCCCTTCAACCACCCTCTGCCTGACTCTGATGTAAGGTATAAATCCTCTCTCTGCCATTTCCATCAGCACCTTTCCTGCCAGAATAAACTCTCGCCTCTCTAAACATCCGTTAACCACCGTCACATAAGCCTCAAACCCAATGCTGCAACCCTTTTTCTCCAAAAACTCAACCATGTCAACAGCTCTCACTATCTCCCTGTTTGCTCTCATTGCTGCAACTGTCTTAATGACTGTCCCTTGCCTCGGCATCAACCCAAATTTTGTAACCATTTCGCTCATCAGCTCAGCTACATCACCAGTCTTCCTGGCCTTACACATTACACCAATAACTGTCCCATAGCTTTCTGAATCAGGATTGCATCCAGCCCCATCCATGTCCTTTAGAACCCTGATTGCCTCGGCTGATTGATCAACAGCACAGAGGGATGAAAGAAGGTAATTACAGGTGTTGCAATCAGGGTGGTACCCAATCGATCGCATCTCATTCAAGATATCCACAATAGAATGGGTTTGGCGGTGATCAAGCCATGCGGACGATAGGGAGAGGTGAATTTGTGGAACCGGTGTGCAGCCAGAGCGCAGAACGCGTTGAATGATCGCAAGGGCAAGGGGAAGAGGATTTGTATTTGCAAGGGTGTGGGAGAGTAGATATTCGTATGCAGTTCTAGGACGAGAGCGTGGTCTAAGATGGAGAAAGGACTGGAGAATTTTATCAACGACTTTGGTTCTGATGTCATCAGGGAAAGAAGATAGGAAGGGATTAGACTTTTGCTGTGGTGGATTAGTGGTGGGGGTATAATGAGAGATAGAAGTGACAGGAAGGATAAGAAGAAGAAAGGGTCCGCTGCTTGTTTAAGGGTTGCAGCACCAGCAGGAAAAAAAAAAAAGAAAGGGAAAAGGAGAAGAATAGATGGGAGAAGAGATTAGGGCTTGAGATCGTAATCTGAGGGTAAAAAAAAAAAGCAATAAAAAGAAAACTAAATCAAATCGAACCTAGTAATATAAATATATTAAACCACAAATACAATTGATTCATTAAACCAAGAAATAATAGTAATAGAAAACAAACCAAATTAAAAAAGGAAAAAACCGGATTAGCAACCGGGTTCAACATAGTTTGATTTGGGTCGTTGGGTCCTCTTTTGGAAGAGAGGAAGGGCTATACTTATAGCCTTGGGACTTGAGACAATTCTCTCTTATTTCCGATGTGGGACTAAAAAACTAGAGAGAATTGTCCAAAAAGGCTGCTTTTGGACAAAGGAGTTTGGGCGCCATGTAGTACTCCTTGGTTGCTCGGAATAGAATCTAATACCGAACTTTGGAGTCAATTTTCGGGGGTCATATCTTTCAAACCGTTAATCAGAATTCGACGTGTAATATGTCGTTAGAAAGCTCAGTCCGAGCATTATCCAATGATGTGAGACACGATTGTGGTCTCGACCAGGAACCTTCATGAAAATATGCATAAAGTAGGGACCCGGATCAGATAATGAAAGAGAGAATCGAGCGTCAATTTGCATAGTTCTCGCATCAAAGTGTAATGTCCGCCTTGAGGGGACAAACGACAATAATCCACAACATCAAATTCTAATTTTTGAAAACATTTTCTCTTGAAAGTTTATAGGGGAAAAATGATCATTTTCTACTCTAAGCTTGAAAATTCTCCAAGTCTAAAATGGCCAACATGTAATTCTTCATATTGTCATCATTGCGAGGGGGGGTGACAAAATTCGGTGTCTACACAACCCAATAAGCATCAAAGTACCATACAACTTTAGTGTGGCCATGACAACGATAAATGAGAACTTTTTCCAGAAGCACTTTAAGATACCTCAAAATACGAAAAGCAGCATCTCAATGAGCAAGTTTAAGATTCTCCATGAATTGACCAATGACTCCAATAGCAAAGAAATTATCTGGACGAGTAAATCAGCTTTCCAATAAGTCTTTTGTACTGATGCTTATCCTCATATTCTTCACCATCACATGCATCAAGTTTTAGAGTTGGATCCATAGGGTTGTCAACAGGTTCATAGTCTAGCATAGTTGTTTCAAGAAAAAGATCTAGAACATACTTTCTTTGAGATAGGCTAATACTTTTCTTACAATGAACAAATTCAATCCCCAAAAAATACATGAGAACTCCTAGATCCTTCATCTGAAAGTGCTGATCAACCTCTTGAATGCATGATAGGTCACTACCTAAAATAATGATATCATTAACATAAACAACTAGAACCGTTGTTGATGGAAAACCTTTAATTGTAATGTTTTCAATTTGATTATTGGTGGAAAAGAAATTAATAGTTAACTTGCAGTGTACAACCTTTTCATGTACAATATGAAAGTCAATCTATCTCCACATGCTTGGTGTGTGAATGAAAAATAGGGTTAGCCAAACGGTTAGTTGCACTAATATTGTCAATTGGTGGGATCATTGTTTTTTCCTTGAATAACCTTATTTGGAGTGACAATCAGACTTGCCATAGTTAAGAAACCAAGCATTGCTTCATTTCATTGCATGTGGTTGTGTTTATTGATGTATAATTTGTTAAGATGTTGGGAGTAATAGTGGTAACTATGGTATACTCTCACTTAAACAAAGAAAGAGAAACAACACAAAAGTTCATTGACTATCCAAAGGGGAGGACTCTAATAAAACAAAACCAAGAAAGAGGGACTTAACCCAAGCCCCGAGGGAGGAGGGCGGGGGGGACAATATAAACAACTAAAGTGGGGGACACAACAAAAATCCTCAAGGCAAATAGTATAATTGTGAAGAATTTGCTCAACAGAAAAAAAGACTACCTTCTTTTACTTCTATCCTATCAAATATGATAAATCACTTAATTGAAAACTAGTCTATGAAGAAAACACATACGTGTTGTCCTGATTAGCACAATACATCGCCCCCCCCTTTTTTTTTCCACCGCTCTCTAGGTTGCTCTGTCTCCTTTTATATTTGCAGGCTTTACTCTATGGACACTACCTCGGACACCCCCTGCGGAAGAATCCCCCTATAGGGAGCTTGACATTCCCATGACACTTTCATTGTAGAGCCCTGCTCTTTAAACCCAGTTTATTGGTCAGTTGGTTCAGATTGGTCTTACAGGGTCTGAATCGGAATGGGTTGATGCCAGTGCCTTGTGGTACATGACGGCAAGGGTGACGTCGAATGCGGGGTGGCCGGATGAGATTGAGCCGATAACTGAGATGATCCGCACGCCTAATCCATGCCGTTGCACATATCACAAGGCCATGTATGAGTAGGAAAGGTACGTTGTCGCATTTGAATGATTGGAACTTGACCCACAACACGTGGCGAGAGTGAAATACGCGTTAAGACTCCGTTTCCCTCCAAAATACAACAAGATTGGCTTGTTTGGCCAATTGGTGGGTGTCACTGGTAGGTACAAGACCTACCAGTGTGACCCACCTGTTGGGGTTTTGTGGTCCCCAGCATGCCCGACTTGGATGAGCACATGTGTCTCGGCCTCTTCATCGTAATGAGGTCTTGTATGCCTGATGATGTCGGCCATCTCGCCCAGAAACGCGATTTAATGCTATTCGGTCCATAAAGGGGCAAAACCAAACGGACCCTATAGATATTTAGAACACTAGGGTATAAATAGCCTTAAAAGACTCTCTCCCTCATTTATGTTGTTAGCAAAAGTGGGTGAGAGGAGTAAAGAAGTGGAAGAAGGAGAGAAGGAGAGAAGGAAAGGGAAATAGACTCACCCTCCTTGGATTCCGGAGCCGCATGTCGCCTTTACGTCGCCGGAATAGTATCCGGTGACTTGAGATCTTCATTTTGAGGTAAGTAACACCATAAACCTTGAGATTTGATGAAATCTTCTTTGAATATGTTTGAATCTAGAGGATAATGAAGCCATTGTGTGATTTCCTTGAAGTATTTGAGAAGAGAAACAAAGATTAGAGGTTATTGAAGTGGCATTTGAGTTTGGGAAGAGGATTCCAAGATTTGGGGTTTTTCTAAGCAAAGATATGATTTCTTCCCCCAAATCTTGTTATTTTAGATCCATGGTATAACAAAGTAGATGAAGCTTAGAATATGTGGGAAATGATATGGGAATCACCCTATTGGGGTTCCAAGAGTTGGAATGGAAGAAAGGAGAAAAACACTAAAGTCTGACAGAACATATGGGTAAGACCGACGGGTGCCTGACCCGCCAGTGAGACCTACCAGTCACACCTGCCCCCTCGGGTTCTACAGGTGGGTAAGATCAGTGGGTGCCTGACCCACTGGTGTGACCTACCAGTCATTCCTGCACCTCTGGTTCTACTGGGGGGTAAGACCGACGGGTTCCTAACCAGCCTGTATGACTTGTCGATCCAGGAAAAATTCACATGTGGGTTCTCTTACCCACCTGTATGAACCATCTGTAGCCCAAATAAGCTCCGATTAAAACCAAACTCACCAATAACCTTCATCACACTATTATATGCATAGTGACCATATCCTACGTCATTTATAGTCCCGATTTGTATGTATTTCTAAACCCTTTATCTGTGCTAGGTTTTGAGAAACTCATCTTCTCACTCCAGATCTTACCTGTACTGCATGTGCAAATTCTTCCACAAGAATAGGTAAGTGGGGAGAGGACTTTGATTCTTAACTTTAAAATGTTTTTGGAATCCTTTGCATTCATGGACTATATTGACATTTCGATTGTCATACTCATGCATATGATTGATGAATGAGTGATGCATGAGAACTGAACATGTATATCTTAAACTTCTATATGCATTGTCATATGTTGA
Organism: Macadamia integrifolia; assembly: GCF_013358625.1. NCBI lineage: Eukaryota > Viridiplantae > Streptophyta > Magnoliopsida > Proteales > Proteaceae > Macadamia > Macadamia integrifolia. Next base: position 19,744,466 of record NC_056565.1, read on the forward strand.
AATCTTGAGAATGGAATATCATGTATGTTTATGATGCCGACTTGCCGATCATATGTGAGATTTCTAGATTAGATGCCATAGTCGACTTGGAAACAAATGCATTGGTTCACCGTGGAATAGGCCACGGAAGAACTATGCAGTTGTACTATCTCATGTAGGAGCATATGGTTAGGATTTCGTACTCTCTCGTCCTACGACCTTTTCCAACAGGGGTTTACGTGCTGGGTTATCACTAGGGGGAAGCATCGATCGTAGACCGCCGTGGTGGTTAGAAGTACGCCTGACTGATCATTAGGATAGTTGAAAACCTTGGTGATATATTCAGAGGGCCAATCGTACTGCTTTTAATTTCTGCTATGCTTCAGCCTCGATTTACTTTTCTACTGTGGTTTGGCCATTATTTAGATTTCTGCTGTGGTTCGGCCATGATTTACTTTTCTGAGTGCTCACGATGGGCCTTTTCCGACAACCCTTTGGGCGTATCGTGGGATGGAGAACGCGTCTCGAACCTAGGGTATATGCGCACTGTGATTGTGAGTAGCACATTACCTATGACCTAGAATGATTTGTTTGGGTGGAATAGAACTAAAATGATGCATATAGGATCATTTGCTTGCCATTGCTTGTGTGCGTCTTTCTTTCCATTTACTGAGCTAGTGAGCTCATCCCTCATGTATACACATTTTTAAATGATTTTATAGGAAACTCCCACTGACGAAACCCTAGTGGGGATTGGTGGTTGTGTTGCAGGGCAATAGTGACGGATTCTATTGACTGTATTCCTTATTAATTCTTTTGGTATATTTCCCTTTTTGTGCTCTCGATATTTAAATTACTATTTCTTGTGTAAATATTATGCCTACGGATCCATATGTAATTATACTATGTATAACAATTTGGGTATCAAGCATATATGAGGAATTACAGTTAATCATTTATGACAAGACTTCCGCTATATCATATTATTATATTCCATTGATCACTTGTGGCTGGTTGTGCTGTGGTTACTGTATCAGATGATCTTGGTGGTTTTTGGTTACCTGGAGGGAACCTGGTCATCGGTCTGGTGCTATGTGATTGGGGCGTGACATTCATCCCCTCCTGTTGACGGTACCCCGGACTTATCGGAGCTTGACATCCCCGACTATGACCCTGATTCTTCATCACTTCATTGGGATCTAGTTCTTATCGGGAAAATATTCAGCCCAAAATGGATTTCCGCCCTCAACATTTGAAGTGCCTCACAATCGCTTGGAATCGTCCTAAAGACCTTGAAGTTCACCAGATCGAGAACCACCTGTTCCTCATACAAGCATCTCATGAGGCCAAAGTTCACCTCGCCCTTCACTGTGGCCCATGGCTCATAAAGAACTACCTCTTAGCCATTCAATGATGGAGAGCAGATACGATTCCAAAAAATCTCAGTTTCAACGAACTTGACATTTGGGTTCATATCTACAACCTCCGCCTCCATCTGCACAACAAAGAGGTGGCAAAACAAATAGCAAGCAAGGTTGGGAAGTTCCAGTCAGTAAGGCTTCCGATGAAACTTCACGATTTCAGCCGCTCTCTAGCTGTATGAGTCTCCCTTAGATGTGACCGCCCTATACGTCCAGGAATACGCATTAATAGGATTGGGTTGGATAACCATTGGGTGGAGTTCATCAATGCTAAACTTCCTTCCCTTTGCTTCTTTTGCAGTCTAATCGGACATGATATAAGGATTTGCCGGGCAAAGAAGGCTTTTGACTCTGCAGGAGCTCCTCACCTCCCTCCTCTCGATGAGGCCACCTGGCGGCTATGCTTCGAGTCGTACTTTGGGGATTGGCTCCGGTTAGAGAGCTACAGTTCTAGACCCTCAACTAAGGATCAAATGAGGGTTCTCGCCAAGGCCATTTTGATCTAACAAGGGGCGTTGCTCTGCACGGATTTTCAAATCAGACAGCTACACCTCCAACTGTTGAACTTTGTGCAATCGCTCATTCAACCTGTGTAGGTCGCTGGCATTAACAGATCCACCGACCAATCTACCTGCTCTAGGATTCATCGGAATGCCCAAGCCTTGGCCGGTGAAACCTCAGACGGTAAAAGGCATCCCTCGAAAAGTTTTGAAATCTCAATCACGGTTTTGCCTACTAGGGTAAACCAAAACCCGACCTGTTTAACCAAGGCTCCAAACCCAGTTTCGTTACCCATTAAACCATACACCTCTACCACCTCCTCTGACCCATCATCCACAACTAGTCCCATGCCTTACCATCCACAACCCATTACCACACCCTACCACTTATCTCATCACGATCAGAAACCCCCCTCTGGTTTGTCTGCTTATCCCCCCACTACCAATTGCAGACCTATGCTCGATCATGCTCAACCCGTAGTTCCTCCTTTAGCCTCTCATCCCTCTAGCCCCAGTGCAGCCTCATCACCATCTCTGTCGGAACTTGGGACCATCTCCAAGGCCTCAAAGATTATTATTCTCACTACTGAACATGACCCTATTCCTACTGGTTTGCCTTCTGTGATCATTGAAGAGCTTGAATCTAATGCCTCACCGCCTACTGCATGTCGTCAAAACAAAAGGAAGGAGCTCTCCGCCGCTCCTCTGGTCCAACAATTCAAAAAATTGAGAATTTCACATGGACATGGATCATCTATTGATACAACGGGGCTCTTAGAATGGCATCCACCCCGACCGAGATTGAAGTCACACGCAAGGAATAGGCCACAATGAACTTCTTCCCAGGATCTGTGCTCTATTGATACTGTTTCTCCTTCTTCCAAGGTTCGGGCGACTACCCTCAATCAGCCCCCACAAGATCCATGTTAATTCTCAGTTGGAATTGTCAAGGGAGCGGTCAGCCCTTGACAATTCGATATCTCCCACGAGTCTGTAGGTCAACCAGACCTTGTTTGGTTTTCTTGATGGAGACTAAACAACCTGCCTCCCACATTAAATTGCTTAAAAATAAACTTGGTTTTTCCGAATTTTACTCCATTGACCCTCAAGGCCTATCTGGTGGCCTTTCCCTTATGTGAAATTCAAATATCTCAATTACCTTTCTTTCTGCATCACCAAATTTAATTGATCTGCATGTATCTTACAACTCCTCTGTCGTTTCAGGTCTCCGCTTATCCTTTATTTATGGCCCACAAAGGTAGTTGCGCAAAATTCAATGGGAAGATCTCGCACAATTGGGGCGTACCATCTTTGGGCTTTGGATCATGATTGGCGATTTCAATGAGATCCTAGCATCGAAGGAGAAACTCGAGGGCCAGCCTAAGAACCCACATCATAAGCTTAGCTTCCAATCAGCAATTGATCATTGTGGCCTCTTTGAACTCAGCTTCACTGGCCCTCAATTTTCTTGGTCAAACAAACGGCGTGGCCCAACTCTTATAATGGAGAGCATAGACAAATGTCTGTGCAATGGTGAATTTATTAGAATATTCAATGATGTCAAGGTTCACAGGCATGCAATGATAGGATCAGACCATACCCCGGTATCTGTTTCATGGGACACCTCAAAAAGAAGCCAGTCCTTGTTTCGGTTTGAAGAAAAATGGGAAGGCCGCGAGGAACTTAATGATCAAGTTATGGACGGCTAGAATGTTGAGACTGCTAGTTTCCCTCTTTTTAAGCTCCACCATAAAATTACGAAGTGCAGTATCAAACTTCATTTCTAGAGCAGATGCACCTTTGGCAACACCTCCAAGGAAATTGACTGCATAAAGTACAAACTAGAAGAAATTCAAGCAACCCCACCCTCTGATCAGCAACATTCCCTTGAGCAGCAATTCCGGACCCAGTTGGAAGGCCTCCTAGATAAGGAAGAAAAGTATTGGGCCCAACGATCAAGGATCCAATGGCTGAGAGCCTGCGATCGCAACACCAAATTTTTTCATACCGCTACAGCGATTCGGTGCCATACCAATAGGATCACAAAGCTTAAATCTCAATCGGGACAATGGATCACAGAGGATCTGGAATTAAACAATCATATCAGGTCCTATTTCTTCTCTTTATTTTATCATCTAATCCCCAGAATATTCATAGCTTTTTGTATGGCGTTAACCCTATAATTACCCCCTCAGATGAACACCCTCTTATGCAGGCCTTTCACTGATGATGAAATAAGGGCGGCTACCTTTCAGATTGGTGGGTATAAATCCCCTAGTATTGATGGTATGCCAGCCAGATTTTATCATCTATTATGAGATTCTATGGACAGAGATGTGTGCTCTGCCATCAAACACTTTTTCTCCCAGGGTTATTTGTTAAGGGCCTTTAATAGGACCATCCTCACTTTAATCCCTAAGTGTAAAAACCTATTCGTGATGGGTCACCTCCACCCCATTAGTCTGTGCACCGTGATTTACAAGATTATGACCAAATGCATGGCAAACCGTCTTAAACCCATGTTAGACCCGACCATCAATCAGAACCAAAGTGCATTTGTTCTGGGCAGATCCATTTCGGATAATATCTTTATTTCCCGTGAAATCTTGTCACACCTGCAAAAATCGAGAAGCAAAGGGGGTTATGCAATGATTAAAATTGATCTTAGCAAGGCTTATGATAGGATTGAATGGGGTTTTCTAGAACAAAAGCTACTAAAATTTGGTTTTGCAGGTTAGTGGGTCAACTGGGTAATGCAATGTGTCACCACGGTCGAGTTCTTCATCAAAGTGAACGGGTCTATTATCGGGCAGGTTTCCCCATCCCGTGGTCTTAGACAAGGGTGCCCCTTAAGCCTGTACCTCTTCATATTATGCCAAAAAGCCCTCTCTCTCTGCCTTTCCAGCGCTACAGTGTCCAGGGCCATCTCTGGCATCAACATTAGCAGGACCGGCCCATCGATCTCTCACTTGATGTTTGTGGACGAGTGTATGATCTTTTCCAAGGCCAGAATATCTGAATGCAACCATATCTGAGATATTTTAGATGAGTATTGCCAAGTCTCAGGTCAAAAACTGAACATGGAAAAATCCAAGATTATTTCCAGTCCCAAAACTAATGCCCATAATTGGGTAACCATTTGTTCTTCAATGGGCCTGGTGGAAGTGCAATCTCATGGAATTTATCTGGTCTGCCTACTTTCTTTGGAGGATCTAAGCGGTAGATTTTCTCTTATCTCTTAGACCGAATGCAAGAAAAAATGAAGGGGTGGCGAGACAAACTCTTATCGGGAGCCGGCAAGGCGATTATGATCAAGTCGGTGGTGGCATCCACCTCGAATTTTGCAATGTCAAATTTCCTTTTGCCATGTGAGCTACGCAATAATCTCAATAAACTCACTCAACAGTTTTGGTGGCGAAACAACAAGGGTAGCGGCATCCATTGGGTTAAGTGGAGAACTCTTTGTAGAGGAAAAAAGGAAGGTGGTCTCAGGTTTAGAGACTTTGTCTCTTTCAACCTAGCACTCCTCGCTTGGCAATGTTGGCGTCTCATCCATAATCCGGAATGCCTCTGGGTTAAATTATTAAAGGCTAAATATTTCCCAAACTGCAATTTTTTAGACATCCCAACTCCAAAACAATGCTCGTGGGGTTGGAAGAGCCTACTGTATGGCAGGGAAGTGCTTCTTAAAGGTTTGCAGAGGAAGATTGGAAATGGTTCTTCAACCAGAATTTACTCTGACCCCTGGGTCCCAACTCTTCCATCTGAATGCATCTGTTGTCGACCGGTTCATGCCCAAAATGCCCAGGTTTGTACCTTGATTGATCGGCGATTCAATCGCTGGAGGACTAATACCCTCCAATAATTGTTTTCCCCTACCGAGGTCAGTGCTATCCTACAACTCCCTATTCTGTCCCCTTCAACTGATGATAGCTGGTTATGGTGTCTCTCAAGAAATGGGATCTTCTCCGTTTGGTTTGCGTACTTCTCTTGCCTCCCACCTTCAATTTTCCCATCTACCAATAGGTCCCATTCCCCTCACGACCTCTACTGGTCAAAAATTTGGAAGCTGCCAGTCTTACGAAAGGTACAAGTCTTCATTTGGAGAAGTGTGTACAATGCCATCGCAACCGCTTATGATCTTCACAGCAGGGGCATTAGCAGCAGCCATTTGTGTACTATTTGTGGCACTAATGATGAAACCATTACTCATGCTCTGTTCTATTGTACCCATGCGGTAGCATGTTGGAAGGCATCCCTGCTCTGGCTCGACATCTCAAATTTTGTCGGGTCCTCCATTCAAGAGTGATATAGTTTCATCCACACCCGCTATAATGGGGCCCCTTCATATTCGGACTTGGATCTGGTTTGGTGCTTTATCTGTTGGCAGATTTGGAAAGCTCGGAATCTCTCAATTTTTGAACTATTAGCCCCATCCATCAATATTACCTTCGCAGTGTATTCATATATGATCGCTGAAGGCCGCAGGGTTCAATCCTTCAATCACAATGCCCCCATTGACCCACCTCCGATATCCAGCTCCGTTCTGCCCCTGCCAGATTGCTCTACCATTTTCTGCGATGGTTCTTGGACTGCTGATATGAATTCTAGAGGGAGGAGCACTAATATCTGGGACCCTGGGGGCGTTTTCACAGCAGCTTCTTGTAAGTGGCATCTCTCCTTTTCGACGACTACTTCTGAGTTGGAGGCCATTCGCGATGGTCTTCTCCTTGCCTAGCGTCTCGACATTCAGAGGATTATAATTAAGTCAGATTGTCTAGATGCTATCGCCTCTCTCAATGGCTCTTCGGCGGCTCTGGATTGGGTAGCAATAGCCTTGGTTTCAGATGTGCAAACTCTGGTGCGCCCTTTTACCTCAATTGTCTTTTGGTTTGTTAGCAAGGAACTCAATTCCCTTGCGGATTTTCTGGCCTCGGGGGCCAATAGGCTTAAACTTTCCCGAGTTTGGTGGATTAACCCACCTCCTTTTATTGTAAATAGGACTCTTGTCGATGCTCGGATTTTATCCGAGTCATCCTTCTCTTTTTAATGAAATTTCTCTCCTTTTCTGACCCCCCAAAAAAAAAAAATTGACACTTGGTTTTCTACTTTTAAGTATCTGTCACGTTTTACTTGTGTTCAATAAACCGTGGAATCCACTCAATGTGAAAACTTATTATTAAAAAAAAAAAAAAAAGTAGATTCCATGTGTGGATCAGACACCCTCATTCTTGTACCCCACCCCCTTTTTTCTCTTTTAATTGCCACCATGATCACCTCCTTATCATGCTTTTAAAGGGGACTTCTGATGAAAGTAGTTTTTATCTCCTAGTACTCCTCATTAATTGCATAAATCAACCAAACCGTGGTTCGTCTCAAAGCTTCATAAATAGTAGCTGAGGCTTCATCAGTCGCCCATGAGGGCGTTAGGTGGGTACGAGAGAGAGAGAGAGAGATGGCTCTATTGGAAGTTAAGCGCAGTTTGAGCAGTACTGTCATTACCATCACTAACTGTCTTCGAAAAAGGAAGGTAATATTCCCTGCTCTCTATGAACTGAAGCCCATAAGCGTAGATAGTGGAGATTCATCAATCACTTCTCCCCCTCCCAAGTCATTGCTAATAATCACACCAACGAAAGAAGGAACTTACCCAGTTCTCCTCTTTCTTCATGGCCTCGCTCTCTACAATTCCTTCTACTCACAGCTCCTCAAGCATATAGCATATAGCTTTCCATGGTTATCATGTCATAGCTAAAGATAAGAATTCTCCAGTGCTCCCTGTAGTCCTTACCTACCAAGATGAATCTATTGATCTTGGGATTCCTGTGATTGTGTGCCCCTAAGGAAGTGAATCATGAGGAGTTCTTCATCAAGGAACGTAAGCCCATGGTGGCTACAGATTATGGTCAATAAATGATGATCCTTTGGTCATTACGGGTTGGTTTCAGGGATTAGCTGTAAGAATGGAAGTGGTTCTAGGGAGCTGATGAGAATGTGTTGGTGGGATTGTTGTTGCATCCATAAAAGCTTTTTTTTTGCTAACGATGGGTCGTACATTAGACTCATGTGTCCATATTGACCCCACAGTCACATAGACTGGGTCATGCCGAGGTTGAATGAGAACCATTCAATTTTTACTGAAAGCAATGAAGAGTATTAAACTCCCCGTTGAATGGCCCCAAGAAAGTAAAAAGAGTCGAACTTAGAACAACACATTTCCTGAAGTGAAGGTCCCTTGCCAACTCGACTGATCTCAAAACCATAGTCGATAATCCAACCATTGCTCCTACCACACTTGATTCAATTGAGTTAGATGAAGCGTATTGATCTTTCTTAATTATGTGCAATATTGTACGGTTTTTAGACTCTTAAAATTCTGATTAGCTATATAAAGCATGTAAGTTGGAAATAATGGCAAACTTAACCAAAATATGTTGCTTTCGTAACTCCATTTGAACCCTCTAGACCGTGGTTGATTTATAGCCACGTGTTATAATCTCTTAGAGAAATCTGTATCTCTCCCACTTTACATCTAGCATACAGTTTTTATATAGCAAAAAAAAAAAAATAATAATAATAATAATATCACATCCACTTAACTAGAAATGGCTGACAAACATTTTAAATACGACAAATGAAATAATGTAAGTTGAGGACAATTTGAAACGGGCCAAACTCTTTTTTTTTTTTTTTATATCCTATAGTTTTTCTTTTACGTTCATTGTATAGATGGTAATTGGTAACACTTCAAAGAAAGATGTAAAACTTGAATTCGAAAGGTGGTTTTCCTTCACCAACAAGAAGGATGAGCGGATTACATTCACAAACAAGATTGTTCTCGTACATCTCTAGTCTGTAGATTTAGAATATATTTTCTCTCTCTTCATTTAATAGAATCTAAATCTATGGACCAGTGGCGTATCATTCTCATAAGGGAAACCTGATCCGCTTTCGTACTCTTTCACCTGGGCATTAATGGAGTGAACGGATTAGATTCGCGTACGATAATGTTCTCGTAAGTCCTTGGTCCGTGGATTCAGAATCTATTAAATGAAGAGAGAGAAAATTGATTCTAAATCCACGGACCATGGTCGTTCTCGTACGTGAACTTGATCCGCTCTCATTAATGGAGGGTAGGTTGGGTTTCATAAATGAAAGAAAGGTATTTACAAAATAATGATTCAAGATTTTTGGGTTTTCTTCTCCCTCCTTGAAGAAAAGTTTCTCCTTTTTTTAAGCATTCTTTAGCCTTGGTCAAAATTAGAGTGAAAAGAGAAAATTAAGACAAAAAAGAAATAGAAGCTATTCTATTCCGGAGAGTTTTTGTGTAACTAACTAATACACTTACGAAATAATTAGATTCTAATTTATTATAGGGAGCATATCTAATCGTCATTTTGACAATAGGATGTTGGTGGTCCAACCCAATATCTGCCATGTGACTGGTTAGTTGCTAGCCAAAATTTGGTTACATGTAGGTCCTATAGTACCCTGGTCACTAGTCAAAAATTAAACTCTGATCATATTAGCCATGTGGAAGTATAAGGTTAAGTTTGAAGATTTATTACATTTTGAAAAGAAGAAGAAGAAGAAGAAAGAAATGGATGATTAAAGTCTAAAGATACAACAAAAAGATGTAGATACATGGAGATAAAATAGTTGAATTTTGCTATACATTTTTTTTTTTCTCTTGAGAAATTATTGTCAATGACATGTGATTAATCTAAACCATGCCTAATAATCGATGGTGGGATTTATGGAATCATCCTTTCATATAGCCCGTTAGATAATCCGTGCATGAAAACTTTCATTCTACTGACATGCATGGTTTACAGATAAGGCAACATCCATTCTAGTGAGGGTAATATACTAAAGAGCACCAACCATTGACCGATATTGGGTAGGATTATAGAACGAGACAGCCCCTCTGTCTTAGGCAATTTTGTAATTGCTGCAATTGGAGCATTTACCATCTAACAATTTGCCATATTGGAATTTTGCAAAAGATCAGTAATATAACATTGCTGAGAGAGAAACAAGACCACTCTAATGGAGAGCTACCGCAATGCCCAAAAAGAAACTCCAAAGGGTCCAAATGTTAGAATGAAAATTTAGCCCCTAGATTTGTGGGTTTCACTTCTCCTATTGGGAAGGAAAAAAATTTCCTTCAAAATATTTCTTTAGCCTTGTTTGAAAGTAGAGTGAAAGAAGGAAGTTAAAACAAAAAGATAAATAAGCTATTCTATTGCAAAATAATTATTGTGCAACAAACTAAAAAAACAAGAGGAAAATGACAATCATTCTCAATATGCTTGGTTCGTTCATAGTTTCTATTATATGTATGGATAGTTATTATTTTATGTACTTGTACTTATTTTATGTATTTAGTATTCATCCAAGGTGGAGTATAGCTGTTTTGAGTATATCATATAGTTCTGTAACTTCTAATGTGAACATGACTAATGTGAATGAAAGAAGTGGTTGTAGGACTTTGTATCTATTACAACTTGTTTACTGCTTATTTAAGAGGTGTAAGAGGAATGGAAGATGAAATGAATCAAAAGGAAAAGCACCAGAGAAAATAGAGAATAGAGAAGAGAAATGGAGATTGAGAATATGAAAGAACTATGCGATTGATATGTTAATTCTATTGCCCCAGCCTGGTAGATTTTATTTAACATGATAAAAACAGATTACAAAAGGGACTTTTTTTTTTTTTCCTGGTAGAAAATATTACAAATAAGACTCGACAATACAGTAAAAGTAAATTTGTACTTTAATATAACACTAACTATTAATTGACAACACATGATTTCTCGGGATCGACCCATGGACCTCTGTTGAGTCATAATTTTAACACTCACCCTTAAGTTAGAATATACATATCTCTCATACCCAGCTTGAAACTACCATCTATCAACAAAGTAGGCCAAAACAACTTTTATAAAAATATCACTAATCAAGTTAATTAATTGCTAGAGTTCACGAATGGAGATGAAATAAGCTTCCGTATGATTGCATTTCTCATAAAATGACATTTAACCTCAACATCACCACGTGACATATCAGTTACTTTCTAAAATTTTGGTTACAATTAAGTCCTATATCACCCTAGTTACTACTCAAAGTTAAACTCAATTATATTAACCATGTGATAGTATGAAGTTTTAAAATTTTATTACAGTTTAGAAAACAAATGGATGATTAAAAATACAACATAAAGATATTAATATAAAGGGATTAAATAATTGAATTTTATAGTAAAATTGACATGTGGATAAATTTTTTTTTTTTGGCAAGATATGTGTCTAATCTAGGTCACATCCTTTCTATTAAATGTTTGCATTTCACGAGCCATCCTTCATGTGATACTTCTGGTAATTGGAAACTTTCTTATACAGGTCGATCAATCTATCGTAAAAAACCTTACCTAAAAGTAGTAATTGAAAACTTTCATAAGTGAACCGATCATAAGAAACTTTACCTCAACGTAAACCTAAACCATTATTTAAGTGGGAGCATGAGCATTTTCCTAAAAAAAAAAAAAAATGTGGAAGCATTTCTCTGTGGACCATAATGGTCCGAGCAGTGATAGCTTTGTGGCTTTCCACCATTTTACTCTACGAAACTATCTCATTATTTACTAGTATTAAGAGCAAGTCAATTGAGAGAGAGAGAAGCTTATTTCCTTTTATATATATATATATATATATATATATATATGCCAATAGAGGGAAGTAGTAGTAAGAATTTTGTGCTATGAGCGGTATATTGGATGGCTACTAAAAGAATAATATCTTAATAATCTAATTATGACGTTCTTTCTATACATGGTTTTTACGAGAATCCCTTTACAAGTGGGGTGATCTGAGTGGATGGGCTAATGAGGGGATTATGATATTTCTTCTTGATTTACTGTCAGGTGGTAGGCCTTAATAGGCTGAGTGTTTACGAGAGTAACAGAATCATTACCCCATGTGATTGTAAATTATTCAATATTTTACCCTTCTTTTCTTCTTCTTCTTCTTCTTTTTTGTTTTCCTGTCACTGTATATTATGAGTTGGAGCTGAGATTTAATTGATCATGTGCAATGATCTTTTGATTTCCTATGTCTTATTCTTCATAATTAAAAGGAATTTTAAAATAATTTGAAATTAACTTGTCATTATATCATTATTAAAAATTACACATCTTTGAGTAGATATGTGAAATAACTAGATAGGAAAAGGTTTTATGTAACTGTACATGGTGCATGTGGGGGCAAAAGCCCCATCCAAATACCTAAACCATCCCCCATTTTATGAGTCATCAATGTGGGTGGTTCCCATATTGGTGTCAGTACAGTGCGATGCGGTTTACATTTTGACAAGAAGAAAATCAAAATCGAACCAAATAGGAATCAATTAAAATCAGAATCGGTTTGCATTTGATCCGATTTTACTAGTTTCTATCCGGTTTTCATTATCCTGTTCACAATCAGTTTACATTCAATTTGTTCTACTACTGGTTTTGAAAAGCAAGAGGAAACCAACCCAATTTGAAAATGTATTTTTGTCCCTAAAAGATGGTATTCAATTTTATGGGAAATAATCTAGATCCATTGATATTGCACTCACTAGTTTTGATTTTGAATAGATTTATTTAATCCCCCAAGCTCATGGTTCCAAGAAAAAAAAATATTGAACTTCCTAAAATATCTTGACAACAACTATAGCAAATATTACTTACGGTGACGGGAATAATCTGTCATTGAAAATGTAAATAAAGACGACAGCAAAAGTAATCTCCAAAAAATGAGCTATGGAGGCAGTAAAAAGAAACCGTTGCAAAAAATATAACCTATGGCGACGGTAAAAAATAAGTCACCTAAAATTTACATCCCTATGGTAGACCTTTTATTGTAGTCCATTTTTAGCTACGACATTATAGGCTACGAAATGGTGATGGATAAAAGTTTCGTCACCCTTATATTTGGTGACAGATATCTATTTTTGGAGACAATTTTTATCGTCACCGAAGATGACATTTGTTGTAGCTCCACCTCCACCTCCACCTCCACCTCCACCTTTGTTCAACCAATCACTTCAGAAATCAAGAGATTTTTTGTACTTTCCTTTTCTATGGATGAATCGTATATGAGAATTAATGTAAATGAAAGATTGGTAGATGTAAAGGGCCCTAGTGGGATAGCTTTCCGGGGTTTCTAATCTTCTTGTTTTTCTTTAATCTTTGAAATTTTTTCTTTATTTATTTATTTTTAATACAAATGATATTCTAGCGAAAAAAGAATTATTGATAGATGGATAATTGGTCATTGCATCTGGAGGTGCAATTTAAGCACAAAATAAGAGATAAATCAACCATGTTGTGTAGCAAGAAAATCCCAATGAAAAGAATCAAGAAAATGTAAATGGAGACCAGGAATTTAAATCTTGGGAATCGGATCGATATCGATCTCCTTGATACTGATACGATATTGTTAGAGAAAACACCAAGAAAATACGAAAATAAACTAAGATAGATTCGCACAACACAAAAGTTTTAACAAGGTTCATGGTGTGGTGTGCTACGTTCTGGAGCGAAGAAGAAAATGTTTCACTATACATAAGAGAAATTACACCAAAGCAGCAGTGAGAAAACTCGCCTTGAAACCTTAATTCTAAAAACCCCCTAAAATACAATGACTTTATCAACAAGGCAACAGTACATTATATACTTCAAGTCGCAGGTCGATTCAGTCGAACCATACCACGGGGGCTATCGACCCAACCTTTCTGCTTCCATCATAGATCTCAAAAAACTTTCAATTCAGGTAGCCACCAAAATATGTCGAAGCGGGTCAATCTTCAAAACGGATTAAGAATTCAAGACAAACTTAACAAATATGATATGGATCGTTCAGTTATAACCCTACTTTTCATTAAAAAAAAAAGCTTGTTTCTATTATGACCGTCTTCAATTGCTTAACAAGGTAAGTCTATCACTCTATGAGCATCGTATACGCATATTAAAGTCCTTAAGAAGTAGTCAACACCCAAAAACAAGGGATTATACTCAACAGTCATTAAGATAGAAGAGAAACAACAGTCACAACACCGTATGAAACGGGATTGACTACTTTTATTGGCAAATGAATCGATTGATGGTGAAACAGTGACATAAGAGTCAATTGGCTCTCTTAAACCAAGGCAACAACGGTCAAACATGCCTTTGTAGCTGGTGTCCCACTTCCGTTAGTCTTACAAGCATATTTAATTCTTCAAGAAAAGGGCCATCACCTTGTGAAATGGGATTACTTGAATTTATAGACAACTACGGAATTATTATTATAGGCAACTGAGTCAATTGATAATGATACTGTGACATAGAAGTCAATTCACTCGGTGCCGTTTATACTTTGCCAACCACGACTTGTCCAAATCCTTTGTGGGTGTGGGTGTGGGTGTGGGTGTGGGTGTGGGGGTTTGTGGGGGTGGGGGGGTTTGTGGGGGTGGTTTGGGTGTTAATAGATGAGCTTTACTGGTCACTTGTATGAAGGTACCAAGACATGGAAATTGATGGGAGCTTCTGAAATATATGAAGGTGGAATGACACTTGGACGTTCAATGTTTTTTTTTCTTCCAACCATGAGTTTTGGGGATTAAGTAAATCTTTTCAAAATCAAAACTAATGAGTGTAATACAAATTTAAACCTACTTAATTGTAATTAATTTTCTTATCCAGTGGATCTAAATAATTTCCCCTCAATTTTATTAGTCTTTCTTATCTGAAAAAGGAAATATATAGATAATCCTATATTTCCCACCTTTTATTGTTACACTACTTACAGGTTATGTTACACTCTTTCATCTTTTTTGTACTGTTTAGAGAGTCTATATGGTAACTTGATCCAACCATGAATAATGCTTAATGTGTATGAGAGTTTGGAAAAGGATACCTACATTCTTATTTAGTTAACATATCTCTTTATAGAACCCACCACCATATCTCACCCATCATTGTAAAAGTTGTGAAGTCGTGAGCAACTTGTAGTTAGTACTGCTGCATCAAAAGTATATATGTTCATTTGGTGCAAATAGTTCTTATTCGGTTTTTTAGTTCTAAACCAAATCACATTGGATTAGAGAACCTGTAAAATCAGTACCAGAGCATTTCTTGGCGGCTGATTCGGTTTGATCGTAAACGGTGTAGTGTGATTCCACTGTTCTCTGCTTCGATTCCATTTTGACACCCTTTAGGTTCCTTGCACAAATCCCTTCCCCTTACAAAATTTACCTTCATTGGGAATTTTCTTTATTTTTATTGTACTAAGAAGGTAAAAAACTAAGATCACATATTGTTTTTTTTTTTTCCCATCAACCTTGGTTACAATGAGATTTTTCTTTCAAAAAATATCAACCCCTATCCCATTCCCAATCCCAATCCCAATCCCAATCCCAATCCCAACCCTATTGGGCATCCTAAGTTGGCTTTAACCCATGAGAAATTGCAATTGGTAGGATTATCGTTGTTTCCTTGAACAAGCTTATTTGGAGTGATATTCAGATTTCAAAGCCATAGTTAAAGAACTTGGCATTGCTCCATTCCACTGAATGCAATTGTGTTGAAATATTGGGAGTTGCATCGGTATACTGTCAAATTGGTTATCTAGGAATTCTTTGAATGTATCATAATTATATTTTTAAGCCATCTTTACCTAATGCCTTAAGATTCTAATGTTAACCCTAAATTATATTCTGTTATCGATGGTTTCCGTGTATCATTCCACCTTCATATACTTTAGAAGCTCCCATGCCATTCCATGTCTTTCTACCTTCATATATTTGACGAGTAAAGCTCATCTATTAACACCCCAAAAAAAAAAAAATTTTGCAACCCCACCGGGTGAAATAATGATTAGTGCAACTTATTTGTTCACAACTGTTCAACATGTTGGCTAACCTTTATTAACCTTTATTAAGGTGAGTGTAGGGAAGTGATAATAATTTTCTCAAGTATTTACTCTCCTATGTCCATAAGAGGATTTGAGACATCTACGATTTCGCTTCTTATAATTTTTAGTGTTATTTTTTTAATTTTGAGTCCTTAGGTTAATTTTCCTACTGATGACAATGCCGAAGGTGGGCAAGCTCTCCTAGATCTCTAGGCTTCAGTCAGTGTTTCCATTGTACAGTCTCTTCTTTATTTTTATTTTTTAATATAAATTATCTTTTAACGAAAAAATAAATAAGTAAATAAAAGGCACGGCCGGAATTGTCCTTTATGTCACAATATCATCATCAATTGACTAAGTTACCTATAATAATAATAATAATCCCATGGTAGTCTACAAAAGTAATCCCATTTCACACGGTGATCGACCATCTTCTTGAAAACTTTAATATGCGTATAAGACTAACAGAAGTGGGACACCACGAGGTGTCAAAAATTCTCTCTATGACCATGATTTCTTGTAATAATTTCATACCATTCCAAGGGTGTGAGGGCCACCTTTGGGTGTGGGGAGTCACATCTAATAGATGGTGTGAAATTGTTACAATAAGTCATGGTCCAAGAGAGAATCCGACCTTGGGACACCAGCTACACATGGCCAATTGACCCTTATGTCAGTTTCACCATCAATCGACTCATTTGCCTATAAAAGTAATCAGTCCCGTTTCATACGGTGATGTCCTCTTCTTTCTTAATGACTGTAAGAGTGTAAGTATAATCCATTTTATTGGGCGATGACTACTTAAGGACTTTAATATGCGTAAGATGCTTAGACTGATAGACTTACTTTGTTAAGCAATTGAAGATGGTTATAATAGAAACAACCTCTAAATCCTTTTTTTTTTTTTTTTAATGAACAGCAGGGTTACAATTGAACGATCCAAATCCATATTGTATCAGTATCAAGGAGATCGATACCAATCCAATTCCCAAGGTTGAGATCCCTGGTCTCCATTTAAATTTTCTTGACTCTTTTCCTTGGGATTTTTTTGCTACACAACATGGTTGATTTTATCTTAATTTCGTGCTTAAATTGTACATCCAGATGCAAAAAAAAAAAAACCTAAATAGTTACAAATATTAAAGAAGAATAAGAAGATTAGCAACCATGGAAAGCTAGCCCACCTTGGGACCCTTACATTTACCAATCTTTCATTTGCATTAATTTTTATCAACCATTCATGCATGGAAAAGGAAAGCAAGAAAAATCTCTTGAATTCTGACGTGATTGGTTGAACGAAGGTGGAGTGGGGGTGGGGGAGAATCTTACTAATGACCAAGTCAAATTAAGTTGGCGTGCTGAATATTCTTAAGCAAAGTTTATATTCTTACGAAGGTGGAGTGGGGGTGGGGGAGAATCTTACTAATGACCAAGTCAAATTAAGTTGGCGTGCTGAATATTCTTAAGCAAAGTTTATATTCTTACTGTGAAGCTAGCGAAAGATAGCAAATGTTGCATTACAATTAAAAATGATTTTATTTCATTTTCTGTACTTATGAGAGCCAGAATGAGCGAATCTTTCTAGACCTCCCTAACAAAGTTAAACCTACAATTAGGCTAACTTCTCTCCAATGTGTTGGGCATCCAATTAGGCATCCAACGGGCCGTCCCAGCTGTTAGATGTCTGGTTGGGTACCCAATGCATTCGAGAGGATCTGTTTAGTAGAAAGACGGATATTCTTTGTTCATTATCGGACAATAACTTATTCACAAACATCGTGTGGGGCTAATGGTTTTTATTTCCAATCTCGTGGAAAAGCCTAGCTCTAGATTGGTTGAACAAAGGTGGAGTGGGGGTGGGGGAGGGGGAGAATCTTACTAATGACCAAGTCAAATTAAGTTGGTGTGCTGAATATTCTTAAGGAAAGTCCATATTCTTACTGTGAAGCTAGTGAAGGATAGCAAATGTTGCATTACAATGGAAAATGATTTTATTTCATTTTCCGTACTTATGAGAGCCAGAATGAGCGAATCTTTCTAGACCTCCCTAACAAAGTTAAACCTACAATTAGGCTAGCTTCTCTCCAACTTGTTGGGCATCCAATTAGGCATCCAATGGACCGTCCCAGCTGTTAGATGTCTGGTTGGGTACCCAATGCATTCGAGAGGATCTGTTTAGTAGAAATACGGATATTTTTTGTTCATTATCGGACAATCACTTATTCACAAACATCGTGTGGGGCTAATGGTTTTTATTTCCAATCTCATGGAAAAGCCTAGCTCTAGATTGGTTGAACGAAGGTGGAGTGGGGGTGGGGGAGAATCTTAGTAATGACCAAGTCAAATTAAGTTGGCGTGCTGAATATTCTTAAGCAAAGTCTATATTCTTACTGTGAAGCTAGCGAAGGATAGCAAATGTTGCATTACAATTGAAAATGATTTTATTTCATTTTCTGTACTTATGAGAGCCAGAATGAGCGAATCTTTTTAGACCTCCCTAACAAAGTTAAACCTACAATTAGGCTAGCTTCCCTCCAACGTGTTGGGCATCCAATTAGGCATCCAATGGGCCGTCCCAGCTGTTAGATGTCTGGTTGGGTACCCAATGCATTCGAGAGGATCTGTTTAGTAGAAAGACAGATATTCTTTGTTCATTATCAGACAATCACTTATTCACAAACATCGTGTGGGGCTAATAGTTTTTATTTCCAATCTCCTGGAAAATCCTAACTCTAGATTGGTTGAACGATGGTGGAGTGGGGGTGGGGGAGAATCTTAGTAATGACCAAGTCAAATTAAGTTGGCGTGCTGAATATTCTTAAGCAAAGTCTATATTTTTAGTGACGAATGCTCTAACTATGTATATGACGCGGAATGTAATCTATATATTCTACAAGGCATTAGCCATTATAAAAGCAATCCCATGCATTTAGGTCATTCATGAGTCTGTACTTGTCTGTTCTATAGTTTCATGCTCAATATGCTCCTCAATTCATGAACCCAACTCCTCGAAAGTTCAGCCTCCTGCACTTATTCCTCCAAATTTAGTTCAAAACTGGGATAGTATATTGGAAAATATAGTTCCATTCATTGGGCTGCAACCGCAAATTAACATTTTGATTGATGGGTTCTATGTCGATGTTTTTGTCATCTCTTCGCACTAATGCCATTCTTCTTCTCTGGTGTAGTTACATGAGCTTGGCACATTTATCTGAATCAAATGGAACGGATCGGCTAGCCTTGTTGGCCTTCAAGGCTCACATAACCAATGATCCCTTTCACGTTGTGAGCTCGTGGAATGACTCTGTTCCCTATTGCAAGTGGCTAGGCATTGTATGTGGTGGCCGTCGGCATCCAAACAGGGTCAGAGTCTTGAATTTACAGTCCAGTGGGTTAGTGGGTTCTTTGGCACCAGAAATAGGAAACCTAAGCTTCCTTCGAGATATTTCGCTCCAAAACAATAGCTTCTATGGTGAAATCCCTCAAGAAGTTAGCTTTCTGTTAAGGCTTCGTTATTTATTCCTATACAATAACTCTTTTGAAGGGGAAATCCCACCCAACATATCACATTGCTCCAACCTTATAGAACTCAGTTTTGGTCGAAACAAGATAGTGGGGAAAATTCCAATAGAACTTGGCTCCTTTTCAAAACTTCGACTCCTTAGTTTCCATGAAAACAGATTGACAGGACAAATCCCACCTTCCTTTGGGAATCTTTCATCCCTTGACACCCTTTCAGCAGGATACAATAGCTTTAGTGGAAGTATTCCAAATGCTTTTGGCCAATTGACAAGATTATATATTCTTGCACTTGGTGGAAATAAGTTGTCTGATACTTTCCCTCCCTCTATATATAATATTTCCTCACTTGGTGTTTTAGATGTCTATGATAACCAACTTCAAGGGAATCTTCCACCAAATTTAGGCTTCAATCTTCCTAATCTATTTGGGTTTCAAATTGCTGCAAACCAATTTCATGGATCACTTCCAGCTTCCATATCCAATCTATCAAATCTCAAACAAATTAATGTTGAGAGAAACAATCTTACTGGGAAAGTGGCTATTCATTTTGGAGGTCTGTCAAGACTCAATTGGCTTTCATTAGCCGACAATCATTTGGGAAGTGGAGAAGCTGGTGATGACCTTGGTTTTATCAACACGTTGACAAACTGTAGTAGTTTAGCAAAACTCTGGCTTGGTGCTAATCAGTTTGGTGGTGTGCTCCCCAACTCCATTGCAAACTTGTCGATTCAACTCAGAGACCTTACAATGCCATTAAATCAAATATCTGGAAAAATCCCTGTACACATGGAGAATCTGGTAAGCTTACAAAGGTTAACCCTATCTTATAACTTACTAGAAGGAATTATTCCGACTTCAATTGGGGGACTTCAAATGCTAAATGAACTTGATTTAGTAGGGAATGGATTCACAGGGCAAATCCCTTCTTCTTTGGGAAGCTTGACTCGATTGATTGATCTCCATCTAGATGGTAATCGCTTGCATGGAAAAATTCCTTCTAGTCTTCAAAATTGCAAAAACTTGTTAAGATTGGGCCTTTCAGGCAATAGTTTCAATGGTGTCATCCCAAAAGAGATATTCGATATTTCCCAGTTAATAGAGCTAGACTTGAGTAGAAACTATTTCATTAGTTCTCTACCTTTGGAAGTGGGTCAATTGACCAATCTTGAAACCTTAGCAGTTTCTGAGAATATGTTGTCTGGTGAAATCCCTAGCACCCTTGGTGTTTGTACAAGCTTAGTAAACCTTGTTATGGAGAGTAACTTATTTCAAGGATCTATACCATTGTCTCTGAGTTCTCTAAGAGGTCTTCAAGATTTAGATCTTTCAAATAACAACTTATCTGGTCCTATCCCAAAATATATGGAAACATTTAAATATGTTCAGAATTTGAATTTATCATTTAATCATTTGGAGGGTGAGGTACCGGTAGGAGGAGTCTTTGGAAATTTTAGTGCAGTTTCAGTCATTGGAAACAATAAGCTTTGTGGAGGTATATCAGAACTTCATTTGCCAGCATGTCAAACCCAAAAGTCAAAACGAGGTGATAGGCCTCATGTTTTCAAGTTGATAGTCACCATATGTGGTTGTGTGGCCTCTCTTTGTTTGATTTTCATGATATATTTTTTCATTATCCGTTGGAGAAGAAAAGAAAGGAAAGAATCCTTCTCATTTTCTATGGTGGATCCTCATCATTTTAAGATCTCTTATGCCCAACTCCTTAAAGTTACTGATGGATTCTCTTCAACAAATTTGATTGGAGTAGGGAGTTTGGGTTGTGTGTACAAAGGTACTCTAAATCATGGGGAAACAATTGTTGCAGTAAAAGTCTTCAAAATTGAACAAAGAGGTGCTTCCAAGAGTTTCATGGCTGAATGTGAAGCCCTTAGAAACATCCGGCATCGTAATCTTGTCAAAATCTTAACATCTTGCTCAAGTATAGATTTTGAAGGAAATAATTTCAAGGCTTTAGTATATGAGTTCATGCCCGGAGGGAATTTGGAGGAGTGGTTACATCCACAAAAAAATGGAGTACTAGATGAGCAAAGGCATTTAAACTTTGTTCAAAGGTTGAATATTGCCATTGATATTGCATCAGTATTAGATTATCTTCACCACCATTGTCATATGCAGATTATCCACTGTGACATAAAACCAAGCAATATTCTTCTTGATGATGATTTGACTGCACATTTGGGTGACTTGGGGATATCGAGAATTCTTTCAAAAGCCACATATAGATCTCAACATCACACTAGTTCAATTGGGATAAAAGGATCTATCGGATACATTGCACCAGGTATTATACCTCTTCTATTAATTAATTTAAATAGTTATTTTTCTCCTTGTATTCTAAAATTTTGATTGTCCCTACCTTCTAGTATGATGAATCTAATGTTTCTCTACCTACTCCACGACAAACCTTTATTCATAATTAATATCTTTATATGCATATCATACTAATGTTTGTCTACCTACTCCGCCACCACAAACCTTCATTCATAATTAATATCTTTATATTCATTTTCTTTTTTTCTTTTTCCTTTTTATCTTTGGCCAATGCCCAAGCAAAAGAAAATTTAATATCTCAAACAATTGTTATGCATGCTTAGATGATATTTTGAGTTTCTTTACTTTTGCACCAATGTTTCATTAGTTTTTCGCTAAAAAACCTTTTGTATTAGTAAAGAGAAGAAAAAAATATATATAAAATAAAAAAATCCAATAACGCAAAAGCCTCTGGTAACCCTAACCCACTTTTGACATGGCCATCAGCATGATGGATCACCTAGAAACCCTTAGCCGAGACAGAGAGAACACAATTAAAGTATTTGAACCAGTATCTAGGACGATTATGGGCATCCACTTCCAAGTCCATTTTTACCATAGCAGGCCAAAAGAGTTCAGAAGTGGAGATATCAAATTTTGCAGTTGACTTGGCAACGAAATCCGTAATGGGGTTAGCCTCACTATAGATGGAGTAACCTTCCTGTTCACCACACCTAGGTACGAATTCAAACTCATTCACCTCTGATGAATGCACCAAGAAGTCACACCTTTGTGGATCAAAAGCACCACTGCTATTGAATCACATTCAAGTCACAACTGCATCTTTCCTTATAGTAGTAAAATCATATATTGATTGTCTTAGACTAAATACTGTGGTTTTTTGAAGAATGATCATTTACATTGTGTTTGGGTTGATATTTATTCCTGAACATAGCTGAACGAGGCCACATCACATTAATTAAAGTCATGAAGCCAAATCAATCGAATAACATGTCATCAGATGATTTGTTGTATTTAGATCCACAACTATAGACCCTATAGGAACCTATGTTTCCTGCATGCTATCTACAAGAATGAATTTGAAGATACCCTAACCACTCTTGGGGTGCAAATTGTGACACTGAATACACACCTCCCTCAAAACTCGAGACCCAAGTAATTTTCTCTAAGTGTAAGTAATTGAACTCTCATTCCGATGAAAAAAAAAATCTTTATTTATATTCCCCAATTTGAAAGATTTTTATTAAATTTTAATTTAAGATGAGCTAAACCAATAAGATAGTATGACCTGAACCCTCGTAACTCTTGGAATGGCTTTATTTAATTATATTCCATCCTACATAGGTTTATTTTAATAATATTTTTTCTTTCTATCCTGAATTATATATGTTTCTCGTAAAACTGAAAACGGCAAATAACTAACACAAAAAAAATCAAATATCAGATTTTCGTCCATTTTAATACTTAATTTAACCCTTGGATTCAACCGAGTAGGTAGGACAACCTTCCCATAATACTTCACTCTTCTAGTTCAGACTATTAGACTTTGCTTTTGTTCTAGCTAGTTAATTACAAAAATACTAATCTAATATGAATAAATTACAGAATATGGTGCAGGTGCTACCGTTTCAACTCATGGTGATGTCTACAGTTATGGGATTCTCTTGTTAGAGATGTTCACAGGGAAGCGGCCGACTAATGAAATATTCAAGGATAACTTTAATCTTCACAACTGGGCTGAGATGGCTTTGCAAGATGGAGTGATGGCTGTCCTCGACCCATCACTTCTCCCTATGGAAGAAGATGAAGAAATGTCAACGGAAATTGTCGCCAAATTCACTGGAAGTCGAAGAAGGATGAAAGATAAAATGCTAGATTGCCTTAATTCAATTATTAGAATTGGAGTTGCCTGCTCAGCTGAGTCACCTTGTGATCGAATGCATATAAATGATGTGGTCAAAGAGCTACTTCAGATCAGAAACGTTATCTTGAAGTCAGCATTCACTGGGGAAAATGACCAATGAACCATGGTAAGTCATCATTTCCTTCAAAAATTGAGTTTGTTGTACTTGTTGATTAGACTACAAGATTTTTACTCTCCATGGGTTAACTCTGCTTTTTAATTTTAGTAATTTGGAAAATAGAAACATGCTATGGCCATTTTTTTTTTTTTCTTCAGTGGAGGGGCCTGTATTGTTCTGGTTCAATGTTTTTCCTAAATACAATTATGAGTTAGAGCTTAATAAACCCTGGTGGACCTAATTTTCATTTCAATCAATAATTTCTTCATTAACCTTCAACAAAATGGAATTCAAAACAAGATTCAAATAGTCAACAACAATTAATGTTGAAACATGGATTGAATCCCTCTATGGTGCAATAGGGTGTCTGGCGCACATCCAATGGTTAGAAATGCTCAAGCAAGGAGTCCAAAGCCTTTTTGGGCATTGAATGGGTACCAAACGCCCTGTTACGCCACAGAGGATCCAAGTCCTTGAAACATTGCATGTTTAGATATGTTTTTAGTGATTATTAACTTGTTTTTATTAATGAAAAAATAAGTTTGAATTTTTAGTTGATATTCTTCAAGCATCAAGGTACTTCATGAAGGAAAAAGCACTAGGAAGGAGTTGTCAAGCTCATTTCAATGGAAGATCGATCAAGACAATCTTGGAAAACATGTGGTATGAAGTTGAGAAGCCTACTTGAAGATCGACCTTAGCTTCAATAAAACTGCCAAGTGAAAGTGTCTCAAAGCTTCAATGGCAAAGTATACCTTCAACAAGTGTTCAACCTTTGCCTTGTGAAGATAGCGAAATTAGTTTCAAATTGTATTGCATTTTACCTTCCTAAGTTGTAATTGATCCTCAATCACTTTTTTTTTTCGTTAAAAAGTAATTTACATTAAGAAGGAAAAATGAAAAAAGGAATATATAAGCTGGAATCAAAGAGACTAGAGACAATACAAGGGAGAGATGAAAATCTGGGATCACTTCCTCACCTTCAGCATTTCCATCAGCATGAAAGGAGATATCCAACTCTACCAAAGAAATAAAATTAATAAAATCGAAATCTGGGCCTTTTCTCTGCATCCACCCTAACATCAGTCTGAACATAACTAGGGAGGGATGGGAGAATCGGAAAGACACTACTTTTCGCAACAGCCTTAGCCAGAAAATCTGTTATTGAATTCGCTTCTCTGAAGCAATGAGTCAGCATCCACTGAATTCCTTGAAGATATAGATGTAGGTATTGCCAAAGTTGGGAAATATACCATAGAATGGAGTCTCCATAGACTGACATTGTGACAGTCGTAGGGTCTTCCATCCATAGTATCTGAATTCCTAATTCCTTTGCAAACTTAATATCTTGGACAAACCCTTCAAATTCTGCCACGTAATTTGTTTCAAACCCAAAAAAAATCCCAAATAAGAACACCTTTCTTGAGCTTGAATCACGGATGATACCACCTGCACCTGCTCGTCCTGGGTTTCCAAGTAAACATCCATCAATGTTAAACTTCAGACATGTATCTGATGGTGCATACCATATTACCTCAAGGATTCTGGAAGTTTCATAAATCCAGGCTACAAGAAGGGCCAAGTCAATATGTGGACGATTAAAAATACATAATAACGTGGATATACATAAGAGATATTTTAGTTAAATTTATATCTACAATTTTAACGCATGGTCAATCCAGACTCCACACTTGCTCCATCCAATAGCCAAAATTGCCACATCATCCTTGCATCCTGCCATTTAGGAGAATCTATGGGCCTATGTCAGACCAGTTGAGCTTTTCTAGTTGGGCCATCAAGTGGCGAATTGCCCATATTCTATACCTCGTATGTTAACAGCCCACCCCAAGTCTGGCCTGGCCTCACCCTAGAATTTGCAACCTCAGCCCAGCCAAGCCCATGGGCTTGAAATTCCAAGTCCAGAAAATATCCTGCATGCCTGATGTAGGCTCGAGCTTTCAGGCCAACTTGCACAGCAAATAATTACATTTCCATTAAAAAATAAAAAACTTACAGCCACTGTGACCCATAGTTAGCAAATTCGGATTCGGGAATTATTCGGACGGAGAATTATTCGGAATAATTCGGACGATTAATTTAAGGATTCGGTCAAAAAAGCGGTCAAAAAATCTTATTGGGGTTTTTTTTTAAAAAAAAATTGTTTTTTTATTTTTTTATTTTTATATTTGGTTTTTTTTTTTAAATAATGTTTAAATGGACCGAATAATTCGGTTTAATTCGGATTCGGTCCGAATTATTCGCGATTTATATTCATTTTGGAAAAAGTCGCGAATTTTAAAGAATTTTATTTTTAATTCGGATTCGGTCCGAATTTTTGATAAAATTCAGAAAAATTCGGTTCGGCCGAATAATCCGTGAATTATTCGGCCGAATTGATAACTATGCTGTGACCTAACCATCTAATGATATTTCAAATAAAATTTAATTATTTTCTTTTTTATAAATTTTCCAATGTCTAGTATAACATGTGCAGTGTAAAGATAGGACAGTACGGTCATGTAGTCACATAGTCACTGTGACCTTTGGAGACGAAGGCCCAAAAAGATGTAATCAGAGACTAGAGTCCTGACCATTGGGACTAGGCTTTTTAAAAGACAATTTGGGTACCCAAAATACCAAAAAAGAGTGAAACAACGGTCCTCCCTCCCTCCTTTATTCTCTCTAATTTTTATGCGTAGGAGCCTATGATTAAAGCAACCAGGTTGTTATCTCCAGAGACTAGAGTCCTGACCATTAAGAAAAATTATTGGTGGTGTAGGCTCAGTTGGATCCAAAGCTGTAAAAAAGAAGAGTATATGGAAATACAAATAAAGGTTGAGAAAACCTTACTATTCCATTTGCTTGTGAAAGAGAGACAATTCTACACAAAAATCATGAGTTTTTCACTTTGCAAAGTGGGCTGAGCCCATTCGTAAGTGCAGAATACTACAGAAGCAATTGGCGGGCCTAATATACCTTTAATTTACCGTTCTAGGTTGCCCAATCTGAGGTTCCGTTTGACATTGTTCTAAAAAAAACGTTTTTAAAAATTTTTATTTTATTGAAACGAAAAACAAAAAATAAAGGCTCCGTTTGGTATCGTTCTAGAAAAATATTTCTGGAGTTTTTTCGTTCTATTAGAATGGAAAAACGAAATCTTCTGTTTGGTGTACCTATGGTCCGTTTCTGATTTTTTAGAATAAAAAGTGAAAAAAAAAAAAAAAAAACTGAAAAAACAGATTGGACGAACTCCAAATGGAGTTCCATCTTCCCAGTTTCGTTCCATTTTACAAAAAAAAAAAAAGTTTCCGATAAAAATCTGAAATTTTGAAACACCATTTGTTTCGTTTAAAAACTGTATTTTGACATAAAAACTGAAATTTTCATTTCTAACACGAAATAACGTTTCTAGAACAAAAACGATACCAAACGAAGTCAAGGAGTTTCTGGAACCTGTCGTTCTTCCCAGTTTCTTTCCAATTTACAAAAACAAGTAACTATCTTTCCCTTCCCGATAAAAATCTTTCACCTCTCTCTCAACACTTCTTCACCCTAGTTTTGCGCAGAGGGGAGAGGAGCCACTACGCCGTCGCCGCCGCCCTGCATCTCATCTTTTCCTTCTACCCTCTTCTCTGTTCTTCAACCTCATCGCCCTTTTTTTTTTTCAAAGCAGAAAAATCTGATTTGTCGCAGAGAGGAGAGACACCGCTGCCGCCCCTGGCTCTCTTCACAACATGTAATGCCGCCGCCCTGCATCTCATCTTTTCCTTCCACCCTCTTCTCTGTTCTTCAACCTCATATCACCCTTTTTTTTTTTTTTTTTTAAAGCAGAAAAACCTGATTTGTCGCAAAGAGGAGAGACGTCGCTGCCGCCGTGTTCTTCGTCGTTCATCGGCTTTCTATTCATCAGCTTCAGGTATGTAGTATGATTCAGATTTGGAACTTAAAACACCATTTGTTGATACGGTTAGGGTTTTCGATCGGTTTCCTGTTGCTTGTTGGAATCCATGAGCTTGAAGTTGCAGAAATTTCGATTAAAGATTGTGAGGTCTTTTGTTATTTGTTTCTGTGAATTAATGATTTATTTGCAATCCAGATTTTAATTCTTTCTTGATGAGAGTTTAATTTCTTCTCTGTCTAACTTGGTCTCTGATCATGGAACATTTGAGTTTTCATTCTTGTGGTTTGGAAGCTTTTTTTTTTTTTTTTCGTTCACTGCTTGTTTTACATGGAGTTAACGAGTATGGAGGAGAGTGGTTCAGTTTTTGACTGTTTGTCTCGAGCTTACCAAACGTCACAACTATTGTCTTCCTATTCTTGAAACTGTCCTTGAAATATATTCACCCAGCACTTTTTTTTTTTCGTTTAAAAATAGCATTTTACCACATAAAATGAAAATTTTGTTTTTGATATGAAACAGAGTCTAAGTTTCACCCTAACGCTACTTTTAGTTGCAAGAGAAATTTAGAAGGAAGGAAAGTAAAAGTTTCAATTAAAAAAAAAACAACTCTTATAATTATTGCCCCATGTGATTTTATAAACTACTTAGATTTGTTACCATATTTAATACATTTTATATATAATTTTATTTTACATTTTATAGCAAAGAATTTAAATGTAAAGTAAGTTGAAATTTAATAATCAAATATGGAATGATTTAGAGTAAATAATATAATCACATGGAATAATGATTACAAAATTTTCTTTTTTAAGTTTAAAATTTCACTTCCCTTGCCTTTAATTCCCCTTGCGAGCAAACGCCTAAGCAATACCTCTTATCTATAATTCCCACATGATATCTTCTATCTATTTAAAACAGAGTATGCATCAAAACCCTACAAATCGATAGTGAAGTGCAAAGTTGTAACATTCTTTAGATTTTCCTTATCTTATTCTCAAAATTTATAAAAAATAAAAAATAAAAATAATTTGAAGTTAATTTACCATTATATCATTATTAAAAGCTATACATTTTTGGAATAGACATCTGTAATAACCACATAGCAAAAGGTTTTATATGATGGTGCATGGTTGCACACAAAACCATTAGATGGGGACAAAAGCCTACATCCAAATACCCAAACCACCCCACATTTTACGAATCGTTGATGGAGGTGGTTCCTGTGCACGAATCTCTTCCCCTAACAAATTTACCTTCAATAAAAAAATATATTGGACTAAAAATATAGAAAAGTAAAATTATACTTTTTTTTTATCACTAACCTTGATTACAACAAGAATTTTCTTTTAAAGAATGTCGAACAAGATTTTATTTTTTAAAGAATGCCAACCTCAACCCATCAGGCATCCTAGGCTGGATTTTGTGGCGTGGTTGCTAGAACGGGAGTGGTTGCAAAGACCCATGAGGAATTGCAATTGATGGGATCATCATTTTTTCCTTGGACAAGCTTATTTGGAGTGACATTCAGATTTCATAGCCATAGTTAAAAAACCAAGCATTGCTCCATTTCCTTGAATGTGGTAGTGTTTATTGTTGTATAATTTGTTAAGATGTTGGGAGTTATAGTGGTATACTCTCACATTGATATATATTAAAAATAAATAAAAGAGAAACAACACAAAAATTCATTGGCTATCCAATGGGAAGGACTCTAACAAAACAAAACCAAACAACTAAAGTGGGGGATACAACAAAAATCATTTTTGATCTCAAATGAGATGGTATCCCAAATCTGTTCATTAAAACCCAACCTTGCCCTTGCAGGCCATAGCAGAGGTGGCAAAGCAGCTTTCTCTTTCGCACTAGGCAACTACACTCCGACATCGCTTACCTATTCTGTATTAAAAGGCATCAACCCTGTAGCAGCTAAAAATAAGAATTCTCCAGCGCTCCCTGTAGTCCTTACCTACCAAGATGAATCTATTGATCTTGGGATTCCTATGATTGTGGTGGGAACAGGGTTGGCAGATGAAAAGGGGAATGCAGTGTTCTGCCTTGTGCCCCCTAAGGAAGTGAATCATGAGGAGTTCATCAAGGAATGTAGGGCCACTAGGGGGCATATGGTAGCTGCAGATTACAGATTATGGTCATATGGACATATTGAATGATGATCCTTCGGGCATTGTATTATGGGTTGGTTTTCAGGATTAGCTGTAATTATGGAAGTGGTTCTAGGGAGCTGATGAGAAAATGTGTTGGTGGGATTGTCTGTTTTTTTTTTTTTTTTTTTACCAATGGGTATCTAGGTTTTCCACTTGATTAGACTTACGGGTTCATATTGACCCCACAATCGCATAGTCCGGGTCAGACCGAGGTTGAATGAGGCATTCAACTTTCACTGAAAGCAGTGAAGAATACTAAACACCTCGTTGAGTGGCTCTAAGGAAGTAAGAGGAGTAAAACTCAGAACAACACACTTCCTAAGGCGAAGATACCTTGCCAACTTGACCGATATCAAAGCCATAGTCAATAATCCAACCATTGCTCCTACCACTTTTGATTCAATTGAGTTAGATGAAGCGTAATGATCTCTCTTAATTATGTGCAATATTGTACGGTTTTAGACTTTTAAAATTCTGATTAGTTATATAAAGCATGTAAATTGGAAATAATGGCAAACTTAACCAAAATATGTTGCCTTTGCAACTCCGTTTGAACTCTCTAGAGCGTGGTTAATTTGTAGAAATCTGGATCTCTCCTACTTTACATCTTAGAACATGTGGTTTTTATATATAGAGAGAGAGAGAAAAAAAAAAAGTTAACATCCTCTTAACCAGAAAAAGCTGAGAAACTTTTTAAATGGGACAAATGAAATTATGTAAGTTGATGACAATTTGAAACGGGCCAAACCTTTTTTTTTATCCTATAGTTTTTCTTTTTCGTTCAGATGGTAACGCTTCAAAGAAAGATGGCAAACTTGAATTTGAAGGATGGTTTTCCTTCACCAACGAGAAGGGACGGGCGAATCAGATTCACGTATGAGAACAATTTCGTACGTCTCTAGTCCATTGATTTGGAACCATTTTCTCATGAACCCGATTCTCTTTCGTACTCCTTCACGTAGGCATTAGTGGGGGTAGGTTGGGTTTCACAAATGAGAGAGATATTTTCAAAATAATGATTCAAGATTTTTGGGTTTTCTTCTTGACCTTGAAGAAAAGTTTTCCCTTTTTAAAGCATTTTTTCAGAATGAAAAGAGAAAATTAAGACAAAAAATAAATAGAAACTATTCTATTACGGATGGTTTTTGTGTTACTAATTAATACACTTACGAAGTAATTAGATTCTACTTTATTATAGGGAGCACGTCTAACCGTCATTTTGAAAATAGAATGTTTGGTAGTCTAACCCAATTTCTGCCACGTGTCAGATCAGTTGCTAACCAAAATTTGGTTACATGCAGGTCCTATGGTACCCTGGTCACTAGTCGAAAATTAAACTCTAATCACATCAGCTATGTGGAAGAATAAGGTTAATTTTGAAGAGCTTTTACATTTTGTAAAAAAAAAAGGATGATTAAAGTCTAAAGATACAACGAAAAGATGTTAATACATGGAGATAAAATAGTTGAATTTTGTTGTACATTTTTGTTTTCTCTTGAGAAATTATTGTCAAATTGACATGTGATTAATCTAAACCATGTTTTTTTTATTCAATGGTGGGATTTATGGAATCATCCTTTCACATTGACCGTTAGATAATCTGTGCATGAAAACTTCCATGGGTAGAATGACCATAAGAAACTTTACTAAAGTAGAGATCACTACTCTTTAAGTGGGAGCATTTCCTAATGGCCCATAAGGGTTAGCTTGGTGGCATTCCACAACTTTTTCTCCAGGAAACTATCTCATTAACTATTAGTAATCAAATCTGAATCAGGTTCTTGTTCTCGTACATCCCTGATCCGTGGATTTGAAATTCACTCTCTCTGCATTTGATGGATTTTAAATATTCCACAAACCATGGACGTACGAAATTGTTGTGAACCTGATCCACACTCTTAGGGCCTGTTTGATAACGTTTCTGCCGTTTCTGTTTCAAGAAACGGCAGAAACAGAAATTTCTGTTGCTGGAAACAGAAACAAGTAAGAAGGGTGTTTGATAATTCTTGTTTCTGGAAACAGAAACAGGTAAGAAGGTGTTTGATAAATTCTATTTCTGGGAACATTTTTGACAGAATATGATATTTAGAAGAAATTTAAATGAAAATAATTCCACTTTTGTTACTTTCTTCAGAAACTCATGACCATTCATTTTAATCAGATATACAACTACCAATTTCCTTATCTCGAACTTACATCATAATTTTACGAAACAAGAAATGTCAACCAATAATAGTAGATTAAAATGCAAATATTCCCATGTTTATGCCATATGTCTTACAAGTTCCCAATAGTTGGTCATTACCCTCCAACTACCACCTTTATTTATGTCTATGTTATTAATGGCCTCTGGGATATCGGTATATATCCTTCGTTTTTCCTCAAACACATCCATTTCGTTTTTCAGTACTCTAGACTTCTCTTCTTCACCTTTGATTGCTCTTTCCAAGTAACCTTTCACAAAATCAGAGGAAGGTGCTGATGGAGAAGACTGAGCTCCAATCATTGAATTGCTTGTTCCACAATCGGAAGACTGTGCACTTGTCAAATTGATGTCTCCATAAATCCATCGAAAAAAATTACAACCTCGATCAAGGGGCTGCAATTACTCATCAATTTAGTTGTGAAATGTATTCAGAGAATATAGGTCGAATAGTATGCTGATTAAAAAATAATAATAATAATTATACCCCATTAGATTTAGGACAACACCAGAAACGACGATTAAAATTCGTTGCTATCTTCGCGACGCGTACCTTGCACTGTCCCTCGCCACAATCACATAAGCGAAATTCATCTACCCACATAAAATATTCATTATGCCTTGGGCATTTGAAGAACGGTCTTCCTCTATTAGGCCCATTTTTTGTTGTGTACTTATCGCATAAATGATTACAGTAGTCACACATTGCCATTGCGGTGTCAGTAGAAGACATCTGTAGAGCACAAAGATTACAAGTCATCCCAATGTAAACATTGTGAAGCGAACAGAAGTATTTTTACTAACACCCCATACACACAATCGAAGGAAAAATGGTGACCTAATTTTTGTGTCTACCTTTTAATACATAATGAATGTATTTAGCAAAAGTTCATGATCGATTTAACGAAATTGTAGACATTCTCCTTGAAATTGCCAATTGGTTGGCTATATTAAGACGCACTATAGACATTTGCCTCGCAAATAGTCTCTGGGAGACATCAGATGCGGAAGCATGGTACGCAGGAGTATCAGGATTCATTGGGTCATCAATTTATTGTTCACTTCCAAGCTCATTGAACAACTGATCTTGAATAGCTTGTTCCTTAATGTAATTGTGGATCCCACAACAAGTGACCACGATTCTTGACTGATCTTCAATATCGTACGCCTTCATACTTTTTAATATGTGGAATCTATTTTTCAATACACCGAATGTTCTCTCAATAACATTCCGCAGTGACGAATGTCTGTGATTGAACAATTCCTTAGCTGTCCTTGGTCCAGGCCTACCTTCACCATAATCTTGCAAGTGATACCGTTGTCCTCGGAATGGCACCAAGTACCCCAGTTGACTGGCGTAGCCTGAGTCAACAAAATAATATTTGCCTTCAAATATTATGGAAACATTTATGGGATTAGATCTATATTCCCTGTCTACTGTATGCGGAAAGACAATACAAAAGTTCATAATACATTTTACCTGATGGGGGATGAGGAAACCCTAAGTTATCATTGGTTCTTGCTGCATCCAATACCCTTACATCATGTGCACTACCCTCCCAACCCGCATACATAAATGTGAATCGCATGTCGAATGAACATGCACACATAACATTCTGTGTGATCATACCTTTTCGATTACGATAACGTGTCTCTTCCGATTGACGTACGATGGCACTTATATGGGTGCCATCAATAGCACCAATGCAATCCTATTTTCCATTGAACATAAGTTAGTCCATATTATTGTGTAAATTGCATTGATATTTCATTGGAAACATCGAAATAAATAATCACCATCAGAAGTCTCAGTTACCTTGAAATATGGATAGTACTTTGGATTGTTGGTTATCTCTGAAGGTACCACATCAAAATTTGGTGGTCTAATCGTCTCTAGCGACAAATTTAGCATTGCTTGCAACACCGTGTGGAAAACAGCACTAATCGTCTATCCTGAACAATTGAATCAAAGTTGCATTTGTCTATTACTCAAACCTTGACCTACTATCATGAGGAACATCGCTAGCTGCTTGTCTACTCGAATGAAACGGCTGTCCACTAGCCAGCCTCTATGTACCATTCGGTCTTGCAGGTTGAGAAATACATGTCTCTCGAGTCTAAACTGTTGGTAACACACGTCAGCATGACCTGCAAGAACCTCAGCTACCCTAACAGGTCCTGTGTAACTACTATCATTCAGAGGTTCTCTCATGCTATACATACTGAGCATGTTTTGGAATTGGTGTACTATAACCATGTCATCATCGTCTGACGATGACCCTGTGATGTCAGTTGGAAATTGATTTGACATCCCTGTATGAATAGACACATTCAATATATAAAGGAATAGAGTCCATAAATGTATCATCTAATAGCATTCTAATCTACTAACAAGCAACAATCCATCCAGAAATTGTCATAATTGACAACTACTTACTTTCCTGTTAATATGGTGAATTTAATATGATCTTATATCCCAAAGCTATAAAGAAACACACAATAAGATAAAAAGCATAATATTTCACAATCATAAACAGTCATGTCCACTACTGTAAATCTGAAGCACACGCAATCAAAATAAAACAAAGCAACATAAGTCAAACATCAACATCATCCATAGTATGCTAAAAGACATAAGTGTGTCAGTCAGTATGAGGCATATAAAATCCAAACAAAAGATTTATGTTCATTCATGCTCCCTTCAAACCATTCATTTCAGAAACTGTTACTTTCACTCCTTCAGACCATGTAGCATCCATAACCTCCTGTCAGGTCTCACTTCAATAAAAGACATACGCCATCCAGGGTCACTGTGTATCTTACGCTGCGCCAACACATACAAATCCGTCGGGATATCCTCCAAACTGTCCAGGAGCTTCTGACAGCTCATCATGCTATATGGTCCATCAACAATAGGGTCAGGTGGTCGGGTAACTACTGAAGTGGCAGAGGTTGATCCCTTTTTCCATCCTGCATCGGACAAAGGTTCTAAAGTCCTCAGCGGAGTTCGTGAGTGTCCATGTGTGGCTCTTCCTCCTACGATCCGTAAGAGTCCTATCAAGTCGCCGCTTCAGAGGAGCTGACCCCTTGGGTGTCCCAGTACAAGCATCACTGTCATCATTATCAGTGTCATGTAAATCATCATCAATTTCAAGGTTAGTTGACATTGGAGTTACAACTGTTGCCTGTGACAGACCTCTATCCCCACGGGCACTAGAGTCGGAGAAGATCTCTAACAACTCTGGCCACAAGGGGAGACCATTTCTTCTATACTTTGTCCAATCCTTGTGTTCCCTGTAATTCAAAATATTTTCAATTAGTCATCACCTTTTTTTCAAAAATTGACAAAAATCCGTTCTATAAACCAAAGATCCTATTCATACCTGAATAGCAGATTCCCATACTGAATCATCAGCTGTGGCAGTCCGAGCATTCGCATCCCATCCGAAACCAGTTGTTTCTAACAAAGCCCTGAAGTTGTTGTACTCCTTGCATAACTTATTCATCTTGTTACGCAGTTGTACTTTCGCAAAGGGCCTTTTGAATTCGGCTTCAAGCCCTTTTGTAATGTTGTCCCAACCAACCTTTGTGAATGTTGAGTTTGTCTTCAATCCGTTTCGGACATTATCAACCATGAGATTGATGAATGATCTTAGTTCTGCTTCATTCCAGATTATAGTAGTACTTTTGGGTGTTGGGGATCTTGGGGATCTCATATCTCTGAACAATCATTAGAGGGAAGGTAACATATTCAAACACAAACAAGAACATGGAAAAAAAAATTCAAAGAAATAGGTACATAAAAATATTTAGCAAAAGAGGAAGAAAAAAAAAACTTCCAAAAAAAAAGGCCATTTAACTTATATTTACAGCTGATTTCAAATGTGGATATAAATTATAAGGTGAATACAACTTTGTTAGTCACTGGAAGAAATGAAGTAATTGCCCAAGTCAACATTAGAGGGAAGAACCTATCAAGAAAAACCACATTAACAACTTTAATTATGCTGATTCTCCTTAAGTTTTGGAAGAAATGATTATGCTTTTGTACTTGGCTTCCCCATGCTACACAAGTTGTTTCTGTTTTCTGGTTTATTTTTCAATTTGCTTTCAACTGCATCACTTCTGCACTCCTATAGACCTATGAGCTGCTTTTTCTGTTATGGTATCAACTACATTCCCAAGACCTTTAGGTTATACCAATTTTCCTTCAAATTACTATTTTCAGGTACATAACGTTGAAGATTTCTATTTGGTTAACTTGACTATAAATCACATGAGACTTCTAATCATAACGCTATGCAGAGATGTAGATGTAAATAAGTATTTTATAATCTTCAAAGAAAATAATATAACCTTAAGCAATGCATTAATGGTTTAGCTTTGACAATGCAGACAGAATTGACACACTGAAATAATGGATCAGCAAGCTGGGGGAAAAAGCTGATAGTTTCACACATGGAGTTCGTGAGCATGGTAATTGTCTTATCCCATCTCTTTATACATTTTGTGGCTTCTTTTTTTTCTTTGATAATTTGAATAAATTAGATTCATATTGCTTAAGTATGAGCTATTTTTTCTTTTGGCAGGATGGTCAATATTCAGATGATTCAAAGCAAAGCACTGCTGATATGACAGTTTTTGTGAGTACCATACTAGGCTTTTTGTTTTGTTAAATTGAGGAAAGAAAATCTAGAGTAATTGTATCTGTTTTTTACTGTGGTCTACTAATTGGATGGCCCCATAACATCCATTAGAGATGGTTCCCCAGCCTAATGCATGAGTTTGGAAGCTGGAGGTTTGTCAAATTACCCTTTATGCTGGTAGTCCATCTTTATATATATCTTTCATGTAGTTCACAATTTTTTTTCAGTAAAACAGAGCTGAGAAAATTCTCCCCTCCTTTATTCCAACATTATGTTGTCCCAACTATGCTTCCATGGTGAACTAAAGGAAACCTTTCTCCACCACTAATTGAAAATGTTAAAACTCATGAACTAACAAAAAGGTTTTAACCATGAAATTAACAATTTTTATTAACTCTTAGATTAGTTGGAACCCAACTACTTGCTTTAATTTCCTAAGTAGATACTGTAATTAATCTGTATTCCCAAAGAAGAAAATAGAAATAGAAATAAAAAAAAATTAAAACCCTAATCAAATCAATCAACTGCCAATGAAACCACTCATAAACAATAGCAGTAACTGAAACCAGACAGAGCCAGAGGTAGTTTTCTTCTCCAAACCCATTAATAAAAATCACCATGAGATCTCTCAATATAGGAGACAACATGAGAATTGAAACAGCAAAATTTGAAACAAGATAGTGGAGCTTGCTGCAGATTGCAGTACTTAAACATATCAAAAGGTAAGTCAGGAATAACCAAAAAATAGGGAGAAGGGAGCACCGAGAAGGAAAAAGAGTCCTTGAATGCCCCAAAGTCCATGGCAAGCACAATCTAGACCAAAAAAAAAAAAAAAACGAGTCCATGGCAAGCAATATAAACTATTTTTATTCGCAACAAGATCAGAGTCAGAATCTTATTCAAACCATGTCGAAAATCTCTCTTGGGAGGGCCTTTGATGCCCCCAAAGTCTTGCGTTCTTAATCGATCTGTAGAATACTCATATAGGATTATGAAATCAGGTTGGAAATAGAACTAAAACAGGAGCGCAGAAAAAAAAAGTTAAGAATTCAGGGAATCTCTGATGAAATTCATACCACATAATCGAGAATTCAAAAAAAAAAAAAAACCTAAATCGAACAAGAGCGGTGGCTCAGGAAGGCAAGAAGATCAGTTTTCATAGAGTGGAAAAAGGGGATGGGTTCAGCCAGGGCGGTGGATCTCGTCACCTCGGTAATTTCACTTGGGGAGGCCTTGAATGCCCCAAAGTCTTGCTCTAATCAGATGTGTAGAATCAACTCAGATGGATTATGAAATCAGACTGGAAATTAGACCTAAAACAGGGTAGCCGCAGGTTAAGAATTCAGGGGTTCTCTGATGAAATTCAATACCAATATAAATCGAGAATTAGAAGAAAAAGAAAAAACCAAAATCGAACAAAAGCGGTGGCTCAGGAAGGCAAGATGATCACCTAATTCAGATGCATCAGATGTTAAAGAACAAGAGGAACCTAGCACAGAAACCCTATAGTAAGTCCTTCAAAGAAAGTACTGACTGATATGGTAATCGAAGCATGAAATTTATGTGTTTCTTTGACATTCACCCATAAGCAGAGTTAATTCCTAGGCTGATAACCATTCAGATCACTCAGAAATCTCGAACATGTTCATCAAAATACAGAGCAGAAATAATAGTAAGAAAAATAGGAAAAAAATCACTTACCGAGCTCTCCTATGAGTGAACGGTTGTGGAAGGAGTAGCCGAACCTTCAAACAGAGTCCTCGGAATGGTATACTCTTCAGATTTGAGGGGAAAACCTCGCTTTTATCTCTGGAGGTGAGACATCTCTGAAACCGTACGAATCTCTACAAGAATGAAGCGAATCTGCCGTATGGGTTCACGAGATGAAAAGTAGATCGACCAGTCTAGGGTTCACGAGATGAAGATGGGGAAGGATTCGTACGGTTTCAGAGACAGAGGAGGTTCAATTTCTGCCACTCCTTGCATTCTTCGCAGGCGAATCTTGACTTCTTCTGGATGACTGTGTTCTTCCCTAAACCCTAGGGTTCACGAGGAAGACGAAGGAGAAGGGAGGCATACTGTTGAAGAGGGTGACGAGGAAGGTGTTCCACCAACGAGATGAAGAAGGGCCGTATCTGCA
>NC_056565.1:19783203-19787398 GCF_013358625.1 Macadamia integrifolia
CAGGTTAAGAATTCAGGGAATCTCTGATGAAATTCAATACCAACATAAATCGAGAATTACAAAAAAAAAAAAAAAAAAAACAGAGAACAGAAGGAAACGAAAACGACTCACTTGATCCTTTCAATCTATATCATCATCAAATAAAATAAAAGAGCATTAATTCAACCCAAATTGTGAACTTAAGCATCTTTTTAGGAAGACTGTGCATTGTGAAAGCCATAGATGAACCCTAAATCGAGAATTACAAGTTCGACTGTGAAATCCATAGATGAACCCATAGATGAAATTCAATACCAATCTTAATGGAGAATTATAAGAAAAAAAAAACCCTAAATCGAACAAAAGCAGTGGCCGAACTTATAAATCCAATATGAAAAAAATCTAATATGAAAAAAATCACTTACCGAGCTCGAGCAAGGGGCTGCTTACGGTTTGGATTCTTAGCCGAACTTCAAACAGAGTCAGAGGAATGGTTTGTTGTTCAGATTTGAGGGGAAAAAAAGGCTTTTATCTTTGGAGGTGATACTTTCTTCAGAAACCATACGAATCTCTGCACGAATCGTACGAATCTTCCGTATGGTTCACGAGATGAGCAGTAGATCGACCAATCTAGGGTTCACGAGATGAAGATGGGGAAAGAATCGTACGGTTGCAGAGGCAGAGGAGGTTCAATCTCTGTCGTAGCTTGCGTTCTTCGCAGGCGAATCTTGACTTCTTCTCCTTTCACTGTGAAGATAGTGACCGCAAGAGGGGCAGATCTCTCCGTCGTCGGTTACGCAGGAGGAGCAAAGCTCTTGGTTAGCATATGCAGCTCGTCTTCAACGGTTGTACAGGGAGTCACAAGCTCGATCTTCGAAAGTCAAGGAGCGCCAATTGGCCGACGATCGACGCCGGAGGAGAAGAGTGTACCGTCGTCGGTTACGCAGGGCAGGTCGTCTTCAAGGGTTACACTCGGGAGGCCACTGTCGATGGTTCGAATGAAGCTTCCCCAATAGATTTTTCAAATGGTCGGTTTGTCGAATGAATGGTTCCGCCTTTTTGTTTCGAGAAACAAGTGAAACAACTTTTTCTTGTTTCGTCATTGATGTTTCTTGAAGCATAAATTGTTATAAATTTCAATTTATGCTTCAAGAAACAAGTGGAATGGAACACTTTTACCAAACGGTATTTATGCCGTTTCTGTGTTTCTGAGAACAAGAAAACACAGAAACACGTTTCTGGTTACGTTATCAAACGGGCCCTTGGAGTGCTCATGATGAGATCAGCCACCTTAGCAAATCAGTCACCGCAACCCAAACAAGGAACGAAATCAACCACGCTTTGACAAGTTCAGGTTACCCGAGAAAAGGACTCTCGAGCCAATGAGGAGGATCCCCGACCACAATATAAAGAAAACCAAAGTAAGGAAGGAAGATAAGCAACTTTGAATCGTCAGAGCTCTGTAGAAGTTTTCCCTTCTCAACCCTAGTTCTAACTTGACTTTCAAAGAGCCTTTCCTAGAGATCGGCTCCTAGACTAGTTTTTCATTTGTGACCTACAGGTAACAAGGATGCAAGAATCTACAGTATCAGATATCAATACTTAGAACTATGCATTTGACAACACCTTTCCCATGAACATTAGCTTAGACTAGTAATAGCAGGTTTGGCTCGAATAGCCAACACCCAACGGAGGAGGCTAAATTTTTAAAATCTTACACATGGTCAATCCAAGCCACTTTAGATTCAAATTGACAAATTTGCTATCTCACTTTTCGACATGGCATAACTTCGTCCATCGTCAAATCTTGACATCACAATTCAGAGATTAGGTATTGAAACAACTGTTTCATAAAAACCCATAGTCCATCCCCATTTTCATTCTAATCTTTGTTGAACGATTGCCTCCTCCATCAGTGTGATTCAATCAATTAATTTGTGTGAAGATACCTCAATCATGCCTCATTTTCATCACATTAACCACATTTAAGCGATGTGGATGAGTAATTTATGGAAAACTTGCTATTTGATCGTAACATTTTTTTCTCATAATTTTTTAATGGTTATTATTGAATTTGTATTTAATGTTAAAAGAAAGAGTTTGGTTTGCTTTATTTAAAATTTGTAAACTTATTTTAGCTTTATAATGGTACAACACATACATATGTCCATGCTAGAGAGGGGGGTAGTAAAAAAAAATAGTGGGAAGGGGAGATGCAATTTTACCGTATGAAGCTGGATGGTATATTTGTACATGAATTGGGATGGGTTGATCCCAGCCTTGAGTTGGGGACTATGGCTATCTCCAACCTAAAATGTGCAAGTTGGGCCAAAATCAGGTTCAAATTTGAACCAAAGTTTACCACGTTCAATTAATATATCGAACCCCACCCCAAATCAGTAGCCGTCCTTGAACTCAAGCAAACCTAAATGACAGAAATCCCAGCCCAAGCCCAAAATAAAAACAAGTAAACCTCAAGCATGTCTTTTGGGCCCAATCTGCCCTTCTAACACTTTGACATCTCGAATTCTAGAAGGTCCCAAGGAGGTGAAGGGGTATACAACTTGAGTGAGAGTAATTGAGGGTTTCGGATGACATGAAAAGGGTACTTTTTGGTTAATTAGTCGAAGTGGGTAGCTCCAATAAAGTCATAGATCATGGAATAAGTAGGGTGGGTAGGCCCAATCACCACACTACATTTATAAACGCGAAGTCCCCTTATTACCGCACATTGAATTCTCACCACATACGACTTGCATAAAGACTTAACAATCCTCCTCCATCACTGATTGCTGAAAACTTTTTTTCTTTCTCGCAAAATTTTTTTTTCCAATAATATATATATGACAGTTGACACTTATCACATAAAAGTTATAACATAGCCATAAAACGATCGTAGGGAAAATCATAAAAGAATAAAAAGTGAAAAAAGAAAAAAAGGAAGATGTGGTAAGATAAAGAAAAAAAAATGATATGAATACTTGGATTATTGTAATTTTGGCAAAATTTTTTGTAAAATCTCTCTACCTTATTATTTTTACCTCAAAACTTTACTTAATAAATCTAATTGCGTTAATGATAAAAAGAAGAAGAAAAAAATATCACCGAAATTAAGGGTGTCAATTTGGGAACGAGGAAACCGTCACACACCAATCCAATCAAACCTAGAACTATATTGTTCTATTAATAAACAAGATGGTTCTGGGGTCTAATTTTAGAGCTGATTAATAAACAGGATGAGACATGTTCCCCAACAGCTCCAGAATTGAAAATACCAAAAAAGAAACAGTTGGAGTTGAAGCACCAAGACCCATTTAAAATCACATATATAAGCATAGTTTTAAGGATTATATCGTTATGGAAGATGTTTATTTGAATGATTTGGGATTTGATTTGGTGTTGGTGGTTTGGAAATGTGGAATTTTTTTTATTTATTTGTATGCTTAGGTATGAAGATTTCCTCTTTAAGTATTTAGTGTGTTGGGTATTTGTATGCTTATGAATGAATATTTAAGAGCTTGATAAAAAAAAATTTTAAGTCAATGCTTGAACTTCATGGTTTAGGAGTACAATATGTTTATATGTACATCCATAAGAAAAAAATGTTTATTAGTGTAACTTTATTAGAGCATGAAGTTGTTAAAATAAAGCATTATATGCCAAAGTTCTTACCCTAGACCATGGATTTACCATTCAGGAGTGATCAAGCTGGAGGACCTCTAGTACCACATTCAAATTTGATGCTGCTTTAAAACCATGATTATGCATCATCTAATTACCATATTATATCTTACCCAAAATATATATATATATATATATATCTATATATTTTTAAAAAAGAATTGAGATGTTTGAGGTTATGAATGGCAAGACTAGGTGGGGTAGAAACAACAAAGAATACATTTTATGGATCTTAGAAGTAGCACAAATAAGTGATAAATTAGGTAAGCCATGTGTGACAGACTGGCAGGCATGTGCAATGAAGACCAATAAATGGGAGAAAGGAAGAGACAATTGCAATTAGTTGGGTTCTGGTCAGTTTAATGAGAAATAGTTGCATGGGATTTGTACATTTGCAAAACTGGGAATGGAACTTGGTCAACTGAATCTTCAGATTCAGAAGTTGGGCTTCTGTTGACTCTTTTCTAGGTGTGTATTTAATCTTCACGTGGCTCTTTCATGTAATGGTCAATAAGCCATTCGACTTGAATTAAAA
>NC_056565.1:19787498-19788484 GCF_013358625.1 Macadamia integrifolia
GGGGAATTATCCAAACTCTTCGAATACTCCACACCCCCTCCTCTTTTTTCTTTTTATAAATCCTTGAAGTAGTTGATATTATTGGCACTAAGTGATGCACGTATGCATGGCATTGATTAATAAATTGTATGTATGCACATAGGACGCAAAGACAAGCAATTGGTGGATATACTATCAGGATGAAGCTGTAGGTTATTGGCCTAGCAGTCTGTACAAAGGTTTAGGGAGCAGAGGTGCAACTAGGGTTGACTGGGGAGGTGAAGTTGTGAACCCAAATACCAATGTGGAGTGGCCTCCAATGGGTAGCGGTAATTTCCCTGATAAAAATGGAGCAAACTATGGTAATAGTTGTTACATTTCGAACCTCTCGATTTTCCAGAAAGAATCCACCTGGGATGAGTATCCTCTTAGTCCTGAATTATTTATAAGTAAATCTGAGTGCTATAACGTAGTTGATTACAGATGGATTGATACTCAATGTAGAAGAGTTATCTCATATGGCGGACCTGGTGGTTCATGTTAATTACATGTATTTCTTTCAATGATTGATTTCAAATATATAATAAATGAAAAGAGTTACCAGTTGCCGATATGACTTATTTGATATCTGATACTTAGAACAGATAATTTTACTGTACGTACCCTTATAAGGATATGAATTTTACGTAATTTTTTTTTAAATTTTTGATAGATAGACTACTGGTGAACGATACCAAACGGAACCTTATCGTTTGTTTTTTTGTTTTTGTTTTTTTTTTCACATCCGAAAAACATAAAGAGAAATGCGATTTTGCTAATAGTGGTCCTAAGTCCTAAGTGCTTAGTCCTAAATCGTAAGTCGTAAGTCCTAACTCAAGAAGAAAGGGTGGAGGGGAAAAAAAAAAAAAGGGAGGACTCGAACTCTAGACGTGCCAGACGCAAGTCTACAGTTCAACTGCGACTCGTTAAATAATAATAACATATTTATTGAGAGAAAGTTATACGTA
>NC_056565.1:19788504-19805598 GCF_013358625.1 Macadamia integrifolia
TTTTTTTTTTTTTTTATTTTAAATTTTTGATAGGTAGGCTATTAGTGAACGTGGGTTTTTTTGTGCACCACAGTTCACCAACTGCACTGGACAATTGTTAATTTTTCATAATTTTACAATTCGATCTCCCTAAAACCCAATTTCGTTATATTAATTAAGTCAGCTCAGTTGAGGCGCCTCCCATCTCTTTGCCACCGTGTTGGCCAAGTTGGTTCACTATTTAGGATTTAGAATTGTAGATTCTCAATCATATCCTTCTTTATTTGAATTGAAATTGGGCAACAAAAAGAAGCAACAAGCAAAGCCCAAGAAAAGCAGAGGAGGCATAGAATGATCCTATTAACTAGAAGGGAAAAAGTTATACATAGGTTGATTTGCAGAGACTTTTATGACACAATTTTATAGAACAATGTTCAGGTTGCACAACTTCAACCAGACGTAACATATTTTAACTAATCAAAACATGTTTCAAACAGAAATGCTTAGGCTCTGTTTGGTATGACGTTTCATGTTATAAACGAAAATTTAAGTTTTGATGTCAAAATGCCGTTTTTAAACGAAAAAATGGTGTTTTAAAATTTCAGATTTTTATGGGGAACAATGGTTCTTTCTTTTTTTTTTTTTTTCGTAAAATGGGACGAAACTAGGAAGACGGAACTCCTACATAAAGAGAAAT
Organism: Macadamia integrifolia; assembly: GCF_013358625.1. Taxonomy (NCBI): domain Eukaryota; kingdom Viridiplantae; phylum Streptophyta; class Magnoliopsida; order Proteales; family Proteaceae; genus Macadamia; species Macadamia integrifolia. The sequence continues at coordinate 19,789,181 of NC_056565.1, forward strand.
GAGATTTTGCTAATAGTGGTCCTAAGTCCTAAGTGCTAAGTCCTAAATCGTAAGTCGTAAGTCCTAAGTCCTAACTCAAGAAAGGGTGGAGGGGAAAAAAAGAAAAGAAAAAAGGGAGGACTCGAACTCTAGACGTGCCAGACGCAAGTCTACAGTTCAACTGCGACTCGTTAAATAATAATAACATATTTATTGAGAGAAAGTTATACGTAGGCATATATGCTCTGGTCGGCAGTAACCAGTGAGATGTTTCTATTATTAGTTTAATGAGTTTTTCGTTATCCTCCATACATATCATATCAAACACGATAGAGGTACAAACTAATCCGATATCGACACCTAAAATCACCCTGGATTGAGCCGATTGAACTTGAACCAAAGATTTATTGGGCCAATTTCGGTTTAGGATATTGTAACACCCTAAAAGATTGAGCCACATTGAAACCGAAGAACCCAAAACCAAATCAAAACCGACTTAAAACCTAGACCAAAACTGACTCAAACGAGTAAGAAACCAAAATCAGTCCAAAATTCTTTAAAATCTTATAAAAGTTTGTATCGAAAATCAGACCCAAACCGAAAAAAAAAAAAAAAAAACCCGACAACAAACCTGATTACAAACTGATACAAGAAACCAAAGTCAAACCAAAATCAAACCGAACTGAAACCAAAATTCTCTTATTAGTTCGATTTCGATTTCACCATTCCCATATCAGAACCAATTCAATCTCAACCAAAACAAGGCCAAACCAACCTGTTTACACCCCACGTAAAACTGTGAGAATCCTCTCCCTGATCCCCATAAAAGATTGAAAAAGGAAATATTCTCGCGCCATATACTTCTCTTCTCTATGTTGGAACTCGGAAGTTAGGTGGGTACGTATCTTGGCTTCAAGGCCTGAGGAAGGGCAGGTAGGGTTGTCTATTTCCATTTATGAATCAGTCGGTTCAGTTTGAATGCCTCTCTTATTATAAGTGTTCTGTATGAGCAAAATTACAATTTAAACCAAGTTAAAGCCTCTGAGCATTCTGTCTCCAGCTCTGTTGATAATGACAACTTCCAAGCTTTGTGCTTGTGATTCTTGTATTATTGGTTTAAGTTGTGAAGATTGTGCTTCCAAATCTGTTCGTATGTTGCGAGCATCTCCTCAAACAAATATTTTTAAATATATTTATAACTTAACAGACCCCGAACAAAAAAAGGCTTGTCTTGAACACCTTAAACAAAATATTAAGGCCCAAACCTCTATCCAACCTTACAATTTACAAACTATACTTCACAAATTCGAAAAAACACAAACCCCTTCCGTTCCTGACCATTCCACCAGAATCAAAACTCTTGAAACTACTACTACAACACTGCAGTATAAAATCAAAACCATTAAACAACTATTATCTCTCGTCACAAATCTCAAATCGACAAGACCTTTCCCCAAACTCTGAGCCAGTTTTAACAGAACCATTTACTAAACCCTTTTCAAACCAAGAACCATCTGCTAGTTTTGTTAATACTATCTGCCAGTTTTGTTAATACCATTTCTAGTCAAAATTGATATATCCACATTACTCTTGTGGTTAATGCCTCCTTCAAACTTTCTACCATTGCCTTAGTTGACTCAGGTGCTCAACTCAATTGTATCAATGAAGGTGTCATTCCAACCCAGTACTATGAACGTACTACCCAACGGCTTAGCACCGCAAATGGGTCTGGGTTGAATGTCCAATACAAATTATCAAATACCCACATTTGTCACAAAGGATTTTGCCTTCCCCAAACCTTTCTCCTTGCCAAAGATCTTGACCAAACTATCATCCTAGATCAACCATTCCTTAGAAAGATAAAACCTTTCAAGATCACCCAAGACTCCATAACTACAAAATTTCAAGGACAAAAAATTATTTTCCCATTTTTACATGCCCAAACTCCTATTTCTCAAACGACAGCCAAAAATAAGTAACTAAATTTTCTTCAAACTGAACTCACCCACCAACGAATTTCAGACCAATTATCTCATCCCAAAACTATCCAACAAATAAACCAACTTCGCTCAAAATTCGAATTTGATCTCTGCTCTGAGGTTCCTGATGCCTTTTTGCATCGCAAAAAACACATGGTTTCTCTGTCATATGCCAAAGACTTCACTAATCTCCAAATCCCTACCAAAGCATGACCCGCTCAAATGAACCAAACTCTCTTAGAAACTTGCAAATTTGAAATTAAAGACCTTCTGGCCAAAAATCTTATTTGCCAGTACTTCTCCCTGGAGTTGTACTGCTTTTTATGTTAACAAGGCTTCTGAAATTGAAAGAGGCACCCCCAGGTTGGTCATTAATTACAAATCCCTCAACGACGCCCTTCAATGGGTTTGTTACCCTATTCCCAATCAAAAGGACCTTTTACAAAGAATTTACCAAGCAAAAATCTTCTCCAAATTTGACATGAAATCAGGATTCTGGTAGATCTAGATTCATGAAAAGGATCGCTACAAAACTGCCTTTACTACCCCTTTTGGCCTCTATGAATGGAACGTAATGCCATTCGGCCTCAAAAATGCTCCTGGAGAATTTCAAAAAATTATGAACGACATTTTCAATCCATATGGGCAATTTACAATTGTTTATATCGATGACGTTCTAGTTTTTTCTGATTCAATAGAGCAACACTTCAAACACCTCCGCTTATTTTACCAAACCATTAAAACAAATGGTCTCGTCATTTTAAAATGAAAAATGGAATTTTTTCTCACCAAAGTTCGTTTTCTTGGACACTTGATCGAAAAAGGTACCTTAACCCCTATCGACCGTGCCATTTCTTTTGGTGATAAATTTTCCGACCATATTTTAGACAAAACCCAACTACAACAATTCTTGGGAAGACTAAATTATGTTAGTGATTTTCTTTCCCAAATAAGAAAAATTGCCGAACCTTTATATCTCCGGCTCAAGTAAAACCTAGCCCCCTGGTCCTCCTCTCAAACTAGGGCTGTCCAAACTATCAAGAATTTGGTCAGAGAGATTCCTTGTCTATTTATTCCTAATTCTGAGGCATTTAAAATAGTCCAAACTGATGCTTCTAATATTGGATATGGCGGAATCCTCAAACAAAGACTCTTTGATACTAATAAAGAACAATTAGTCCAATTTACCTCTGGTCTCTGGAACTCTGCCCAAAAAAAATTATAGCACTATCAAAAAAGAAATTTTATCCATAGTTCTTTGCATTCAAAAGTTTCAAAATGTATTATTAAACAAACTATTCTTAATTCACGTTGATTGTAGCGCTGCAAAGTTTGTTTTACAAAATGATGTTTCCAATCTAGCTTCCAAACAAATCTTTTCCCAATGGAAAGCTTTATTTTCTATTTTTGAATTTCAAATTAAATATATTAAAGGAGAATCAAATTCCGTCCCTGACTTCCTTACTCGTGAATTCCTACAGGGCCAAACTTAAAAAATTAACCTACTCAAAATGACTCCTCCCAAAGAATCCACAGCCTCAAATTCCATGGTTCGATCCAAAAATAGCTACGGCACCCCTGCCTCCTCAAACCAAGGTATTTCCCAAAGGCCTCGCCTGGCCTCCTCAAACCTCCCTTACTCCCATGCCGTCATTTTCTCGACGGCTCTAATAAACAAAGCTAGCTCCAATCTCCGAACCACCCAAGCAAAGCCACTTCAAACCACCCATAGAAAAATCAAAAGCCAATATTTTGAAAAACCCCTCAAAGAAGACCTCTTCACCATCGAAGATGTCCTCCAAAATTAGGTTGAGTCTCCCCTCAGCATTGCCCAAAGGATCTTCTTCCAAGGGTGGCATTTTTATTCCCCCTCAGTAGCAAAAACCCAAGAATTCTATGAGTACATCCTCGCAGATACTGACTCTGTCAGACTAAAACTCAATTTCAACAAAAATGACCCTTCTTTGGTTACACACACAACTATAACCATCTGCAAAATTCTTTCCCTCAAAGACTGGAATAACCACCCCCTTACATCAAATAACTTCTCAAACACCTATACTCCTCCAAGTTATACCTATTATGACTATCAGGAGGCCTGGTGCAAAGCTTTCTTATTTCAAAACAAGACTAACCTACATTCCTGGTTTTTCTGTTTTGATTATAAATTTAACAACCAAACTCCCCTTTGGTTCGCACGATGGTGGGATCAATATGGCCCCATGGCCGATATCCTCCCCTTTCAATTACACGAACCATTCCAAATTTTCTCCCAACACTCCCAATCACAAATTCACCAACCTGATCTCCTGCGGTTCTTTCTCCACTGTCGCTTAGCCTGGATCCTCTTATGGGATTATGAGATCACAAATTTCCAACCTGAAGATTGGGTCGCCCCAGTTCTCTCCCGTGTCTTTCATGTTAAGTCGTGGGATAACTGTGAGACCTCAAAATGTGATAAAACAGCCCTCATCCAAAGCCTTACTGGCCTCAAACCTATCATGGTCCTACCGGCCTCATCAAAGTCAAGCATCAAAAGTGAGAAGGAAGCACTTCTGGCTCGCCTCGCCGAACTCGGCTCCGATTCAAAAGATGAATCCAGCGATGGGGCCTACAGCCTCAGCTCTATCAAAGGCTTTATGGCAGCCCATTGCCATATTCAACAGATGGCTCAAGACCCCTCTGATGACGAACCTCCCAGCTCTAAGGCATCATCATCTTCAAAATTCTAACCGGTGGTTCGACGCTCCCTAAGAATCATCTAAAAAACTTCGACCAAGAAATAATTTGGTCCTTAACGTCTGCCAAGACGGTATAAACTGGCCGACCGATGGAATCGTTAACCCATCTAGTCAACTAACCATGGACAACCTCTATGAGGAAAGGTGGTACTGTCACTATTCCAGGTTAAAGGATATTCAAGCCAAAACCAGGCCCATTCAAATATGGTTTCCCATCTAGATCAAACCAATACAGAAAATAGTGTCCTTGACACATGGAATGTCGTGGTAAGATCTTTGAAGATTCCAAGCAAACGATCAAGATCAAATCCAAGATCAATTCCAACTTTCGGTGTCTACAGTGTCATAAATGCAAATCCAATGTGCACAGTGTCACATGAAATGTAATTTAGAATATTAACAAATGACATTCAAATGCACCGCAAATGTAATTCAAATGTAAAAGGGACTCCCTTAGTCTATAAAATGGTACTCCTTCCCCATCTCAAACCACTTGGAAAAAATCCCCAAAACTTAGACTTGGAAAAGAACTTGAAAAACAAGAGTGCAAAACTTGGACAAATACTTGAGAGCATTCTTCAAGAGAATCGCCCCTCTCAAGAATTACAAAGTCTTCAAGCTCGAAGCCCTGCCGAACTCCGTCAAAGCTCCGTCAGTCTTCAACAACTCAAGGTTCTGATCATCCCCTCCAAGTCTGATCGCCCTCAAAGGTTAGCATCATCAGACCCCAAAGACTCCTCAAAGCTTCAATTACCCTTCTTCTCAAATCCTCAAACCTAAGCTTGTAACCCAAAAATCTCCAAATAATATCAAAGTTTATTTTCAAATTATTATTTTTGCATCATATTTTCTTGCATCTGCATCTGCATCTACAGCTTGCTTCTAGTTCTATCTTCACAGAGAAGCCTACAGTAGCGCCTCTCAACTGTGAAACATAGATCCGGTAAAACAGCTTTTAATTTTCTAATTTTGAGTTATTGGTCTTACTTCATTTATTTTTTGGTTTTAATTTTGTACAAATTAGATCTAGGTCCAGTATTGTACCTATCCTAGTTTTCGTCTCCTTGCCGAATCGGAGTACGGTATTGCACCTATCTCGTTCTTCTCACCATATAGAACCAGGAGAACCCTATTTCCCTGGATTTTGGTGTAGATCGATCCGGTTATATATATATATCATACAATTATATAAAAACATGTACTCATGCTTCGTGGCTAATCTTTTCTTGGACCACTTTATACATTTTACTTATTTAAATACCTTATCTTTTTCATTATCTCTTTTGTCAATCATTTTTTATTTTTTCAATATTATTGGTACCCTTTAATATTTTTTAATATTTAATATTATCTAAAAAATTAATTTCCTATATTTAAAGAGTATTTTTTTAATCAAAAGAACCCTCCTCTCTCTGATGTTGCTCTCTTTAAAACCCTATAATTTAGGATTTTTTTTATTGTTTAAATGTGTGTTCTTTCAAGATATGTTTTTATTTTTTTTATAATTAAATATTAATTTTAATAAACTCTCACGTCTTCTACTCACTCTCAAACTCTCACGAATTTTAGTTCCCTTATCTTTCTCTCTCTCTCTTGAAATTCTTTTCCTTCTTTGTGAAACATCTTTTATATAATAATATCATTCTATATTTACATTAAAAATCTTAAAAATATTATAATTAAATATTAGTTTTCTTATCTATTGCTACCCAAAAATAAATAAATAAATAAATAAACGTTTCCTTATCTCTATTACGTTCCTTTTCTCTTTGTGAAATGCTTTTATTTAATTATATCATTCTATAGTTATACTAAAAAATAAAATTTATATCTTTCTATATTCTCTCTTTCCCCAATTGCTTTCTTATTTATTTACCCAAAAAAATGAAAAATAAATTGCTTTCTTAAAATATTTCTTCATCAATAGTAACTTTTTTTTTTCATACTTAAAATCCGATCTCTCTTTTCCATAGTATCTTCTTAATATCAAATATGAACTCAAATTCCACCCAAAAAAAAAATTCTCTACCAAAAAAAATCTCTCTCCAATAGCTTTCTTAATTTCCTTTTAATTTCATTATCAATAATAACTCTATTTTTTTTTTTCAAACTTAAAATATGATCTCTTCTTTCATAATATCAAATACGAACTCATATTCTACCAAAAGAAAATATGAACTCTCCTCTCTATACCTTCTCCCTCTCTCTAAACATCCTTTTTTTTTTTTTTTTTCCAAACTCGAAGATCTATTCCCTTCTCCACAAGAAAAAAAAAAAAAAAAATAGAGGGATCTTTTCTCTTCTTGGTTTATCCACGTCTTCACTATTAGCCATCAGAGGATGTTTGAGATATTGAAAGATTATTGAGCGCAGAAGAAGCTTGAAGTCACAAGCCATAGGTTTGATTCAGATATGCTTGAAATGGCAAGCCATAGGTCTGAATCCTCTAATTGCTTCTCTTTTAATTGAACCACAACTTTAGATTGACTATTGTTTTGCCCTAGAATTCAATCTGCTGATATGATTATAATTCAAAGTTTTGGTATAATTTATTTATAAGCAATGGACGTTGTTAATTGAATTTTTCCTCGCCTATGTAGATGCTATTTATTGAATTTTTCCTCACCTGTGTAGGATTTTGGAGGAAGTTGTCGTTCGCTCGAGTGGGTTAAGATCCGTTGATTATTTATTTTGTTGCCCTCTTTTATAAAACAGGTTTAATCGAGGATTTTATTTCTGAAACCTTTGTTTCAATCTCTTTTTGTATTTGAGATTCTAAACTTAAGTTTCAATTTGTATATGCACCTCTTGGTGATCTAACAAGAACATATATCTACTTGCAGTATGATTTGTTTAAGTTTTGTCCAATCAATACATGGTGATCGGTTGATAAACACTGGTATGTAAATCTTGTAATCCTTCACATATCTTTTTTGATCTTGTTAAGAAGCTTATTTCCCCCTCTCCTCCTTTTCTAGATTTGTTTCCTACACGGATATTTTTTAGTTTGCACTTCTGATGTTGTAATTTCTTTGTAATTCTATTACTATGTACAAATATGAAGTTCCTTTTCTTCTTTATCCTTTTTTTTTTTTTTTTTTGTTATAGGTTTTTAATTTGATTATTATATTGTCTATTTGGGGGTGAGTGAGACATGAAGGGTAGAGAGAAGTTTTTGTGTTGTTTCTGTCAAATATGTTTTTCTAATTTTACAACATTGAAGATAAGATCAGCGCCATTCTGAATGGGTTATCTACTAATTTGGATTTGTTAAGAATTTTTTCCCCTACCCCCTTTCTGGAATTATTTCCTGTATATATAGTGGATAACGAACCCATTAGAGGGCATCGTTCAGGGGTTTGTAATTAACGACTAGTCTTGGGGTTCCTCTTTCAATCTCAGAGGCTTTGTTAACATAGAAGGCCGTACAGCTCCAGGGAGAGGTGCTAGGCCTAATAAGTTTTTTAGCAAGAAGGTCGTTAATTTCTTGTTTATAAGTTTCAAGAAGGTTTTGATTCATTTGAGCTGGACGTGCTTTGGTAGGGATTTGAAGGTCAGAAAAACCTTTGGCATATGGGAGGGAAACCATATGTTTCTTTCGATGCCAAAAGGCATTAGGGACCTCAGAGTAAAGATCATGCTCTAATTTGGAACAAAGTTGGTTAATTTGTTGGATAGTTTTGGGATGATTAATTTGCTCTATAATTCTTTGATGGAGAAGCTCAGTTTTAAGAAAATTTAGTTGTTTTGTTTTATTGGTACTTTGGATGATAGATGTTTGAGCTTGGAAGAAGGGAAAAATGACCTTTTGACCATGAAACTTGGTAGTTATACTGTCTTGCGTAATTTTGAAAGGTTTGAGTTTTTCAAGAAAGGGTTGGCCAAGGATAATAGTTTGATCAAGGTGTTTGGCTAGAAAGAAGGTTTGGGGGAGGCAAAGACCATTTTTGCAAACATGGGTATTTGATAATTTGTATTGGACATTCAATCCAGACCCATTGGCGGTAGCCAGTCGTTGGGTTGTGCTTTCATAGTACTTGGTCGGAATGGCACCTTCATTGATACAGTTAAGTTGGGCACCTGAATCAACAAGGGCAATGATAGATAATTTGAAAGAAGCATTAACCACAAGAGTTATATGGAAATATCAATTTTGAGAGGAAATGGTATTAACAAATCCAGTATTTGACCCAGGGTCTGAGAAAGGATTTATAAATGGTTCGTTGGGGATAGGTTCAATGTTCGTTGAAGGGTTCTGTTGATTTTGGGGTCGAGACAGGAGGGACAGTTGTTGTTTGATATTTTTGATTTCATACTGTAATGTTGCAGTAGTAGTTTCAAGGGCTTTGATTTTGGAAGAATGGTCAGAGGTTGAAGGCTTTCGGAACTTATCAAATTTTTGTATTATTTTTTGTAGGTTGTAAGGTTGAGGGGAATTTTGGGAAGCAACGTTTTGTTTGAGTTGTTCTAAGCAAGCTCTCTTTTGTTCTGGATCAATTAAATTATCAATATATTCAAAAATATTTGTTTGGGGGGGATGCACTAAGCATCCGAATAGATTTGGGAGCGCAATCCTCATAACTTAAGCCAATAATGTAAGAATCACAAGCGGAAGCTTGGAAGTTGTCATCATCGGTAGAGCTGGAGACAGAATGCTCAGAAGCTCTAACTTGATTTAATTTGTAATCTTGTTCATCCAAAGACGAAGAGGAAGAGGTTTCTTGGAGGGGGGCTAGAATTTTGGATTTGTCTTGTTCAGAAATTTGCAAATAATTAATTCTTTTTGAAACACGACAATATTTGGCCATGTGGCCAGGTTTGCCATGCCTTTTTATCCCCAATCATGAGGCACTTAAAATTGTCGAAACTGACGCCTCTGATGTTGGATATGGTGGAATTCTCAAACAAAAACTCCCAAATACTAATAAAGAAGAGCTTATTCAGTTTACTTCTGGTACCTGGAACCCAGCTCAAAAGAATTATAGCACCAGCAAGAAGGTCGTTAATTTCTTGTTTACAAGTTTCAAGAAGATGTTGATACATTTGAGCTGGATGTGCTTTGGTAGGGATTTGAAGGTCGGAAAAACCTTTGGCATATGGGAGGGAAACCATATATTTCTTTCGATGCCAAAAGGTCCTTGACCTTCAAATCGAAGCAAGAGGAACTGCTCCTCAAGCTTCTTACCAAAGTGGAATCATCTATGAATGGAATATAGATGGTTTATCTGAACATAATCTCATGAATAAATTACATGAAATGACCATGGTAAACAATGCACATCGTATCAAAAATACAGCTGACAGTGCTGTTGCAACCTTACTTATTTCAGGCTTTACTGGCCAACTCAAAGGTTGGTGGGATTATGTCCTAACTGATGGTCAAAAAACTGAAATTTTAACTGCAATCCAAACTACCCCTGAAGGGACTCCCCTTCTTGATGCAGAAGGGCTACCTATTGAGGATGTTGTTAATATATATATATATATATATATATTTTGGTGGGGGGGTTTCTGATGTTGTATCTTCTTTGTATCCCTATTAGAATGTGCAGACATGATGTTCCTTTTTCTTCTTTATCCTTTTTTAATAGGAGCAATTATATGGTTTAAGCAAGAGTTATTGGTCTCAGAGATGTAACATCATAGCAACATAGAGAAATTCTAGTTCCAAGGTGAGGTTTCTTGCCTCATGGATATTATAATTTTTGAGAGAGATATCTCCAATGCTTCTGATGTATGAAAATTTTACTAAACCGTTTATTACACATGAGTAACAATCATTATTGATGCGTTAGAATTTGTTTATTTCTCTCTTGTATGCCACTGATTTTATTTGAATTCGTTTACGCTACATCATGCATTGGATAAGATTTGTTTCCTTTTATGCACAAATAAGGAGATTTTCGGTGAAGGTCGTAACACAAAGCTTAAGATCCTGGTTAGTGAATGGCTCCAATGAAACAATGAAAATATTATGAATTTGATGATTTTTGGATGTTCCTAGTGTTTTGATTACTTTTGACTAATTCCAATCCTTACTTTCCAAATCAAATCATAAGACGTGCAAGTAGCGGTGAAGGAGTCCACAACCACCAATTCCTCTCTTGACCCTCCTATAGCTGAAACTAAAGTGAATATCTATGGGGTTCACTGTACCCAAGGATGCCCAAGTGATGGTGAATGCATGGGCTATTGAGCGAGATATTACCATATGCCTAAAGGAAATTGTATTTATGATGCCTGAAGGAAGTTATTATGGTTTTCAGAAGATTGGTGATATCTGTGAAGGTTTTTATTGCCAATGCTGGTCTCTTATTTTTCTAATAAAATTTATATTTGCGTTTTGGAATTATGATGCTTCTCTTTTCTTTTCTTTTTTTTTTTTTTTTTTTTTTTTTTAATTCTTTAAATATTATATTCTTTTGCTTCTACTTTTCTTCAATTGGTGTCTTCCTCTTTTATTTTCATTACTTGAGTGCACATAATTATGGTTCTGAGAAGACAGATGATAGATGTAAGTTCTGGAATTGACAGACAACCAATATTGATATCTATGTTTATGAGGTCAAATAGAAATCGAAATGAGGTGTGGCAAAGGGGTAAGGCGTCGGGTTTTGTTCCGACTACTCAGACGTTCGAATCTTCCTATCCTAGAGCAAACCAATTCGATCAAAATAAGGATTCTTTTCTTTTAACAATCTTTTCTTTAAGAACAAGTGTAGTGTTGGATACAATGTGATCCATCTTTATGATTGCTAAAATATCAATTCATAAATTGTATATCTATGAAGCTTTCCTTTGAATCTAGAAAAAGATTCTCTCCACAGCCTTGGAGATATCTTCTCAAGGTCTCTAAAACTGGTAATTTGGGTAGAACAAAAACCTGTCACTTATGACTTTTGCATGTATTTTGTTATTAAATTCATGTTAATGAAGTAGATGCAACTTGGAAGGTAATGCTTCTTGCTTTGTGTGATGAGGTTCAATTAATTGATCTCTCCTTTTGTCAGTTCATCGAAGAAAGAGGAATATAGGGTGAAAGGTTTATTTTGTGATTATATTTGCACATGTCTGTTGATTTCTTTTAAAGATTCCTCAGCTGGTGTGCCATATTAAGAAACTCATTTATCCATTATAAGGATCATATCAGGTGAATATCTTACACTTTTTGTAAACATTAAGTGTAGTATATCCATGGAAAACAATACAAATCCAATATGTATATAATCCTTTCTGAAACATGTAAACAGTAGGCCTTTTTAGATTCATCTCCCATGTTAATAGTAACTAAATCACTTTGTGTGTGTGTGTGTGTGTGTGTGTGAGAGAGAGAGAGAGAGAGACAGAGAGAGAGAGAAGCCTTTTTAAAAACCAATTAAATGTTCTAAAAAGGTTTCTTCCTAAATTTCTACATTAAGTTTTCACTTTCTACATTTTTCTCTCTTCCCTCTGCCCTAGAGTAGCATTTAACCATTGATTATCTACAAAAATCCGTATTTATCTACCATTAATTGAAAGTTAAAATTTAATATTTAATAATCATCTTAAATTATTAATTGTTTCAATGGATATAATACATGATTAAAATACATTTAATTTAATTTAGACATTTTGTTCTCTCTCACATGGTCACACGTGCATTCGCACGTGTATTTTGTTACTAGTATATATATATATATATATATATATATTTCATACCAAGGATAGAAGATTGACATCCAAAGAGAATAAAATCAAATAATTTCATCCAAAAACAATTTAAGAAAAATGACACCTCAGCATTACTTATTTTGCATTTATTATTATTATTTTTTTGTAAAATATATTTTGGACTTGGAGTAATCTACCCCACCCTTCCTTCCCATCCCATGATGGCTAAGATTAATTCTCATGGTAGTTTAGGCTTCAAAACCACCATATTTCTATTGATAATAATTTTTTGTGTTTGTAGCTGTTCTATTCCAGATGGAACACATATATAAGAAGAAGATTACTTGGAGGCAAAACGATTACTGAAGCGTTCCCGTCGTCCTATCATTAAGAGCATTCATGTATTACTTTCGGCTTTTTTGTTTTTTTGTTTTGTTTTGTTTTGCTTATGTTTTATTTTTTTATTTAATTTTTTTTTTAATATAATTGAATTATCCAGTAGGGATATAATATGTTTATTAATTTGGAAATATATTGTTGGTTTCATATAGCTTGAGGATAGAGATATCTATGATTGTGTGCCCATAGAAAAACAACTTGCTTTTGAACATCCTGTTCTTAAGAACCATACAATTCAGGCAAAATTTGCCATACTTTCAATATTTCAGGTTCTATATATTATTAAGAAATTAACTTTATATACAATGAGTTTGATTTTATTTTTATTTTTATTTTTCTATACAGATGGAACCAACTTCTATCCCTGAGTTGGTGAAGAATGATAAAAGTTCAAACCATACTTGTCCATATATAGGACTTAAAGGTGGAGGATGTCCAATTGGATCAGTTCCTATTTGAAGAATTCAAATTGAAGATTAAGTTCCCCTTTTGTTATATCTTTTGGAAGGAAAGATACCTCATCACAACATCGGGTAGGTATTGTTAGTGAGTTACATTTTACATAAGAAGTTTGCAAATCATTCATTGTGAAGTTCCATTCAATCCCAATATGACTTAGTCCATACGGTTGTGGGATTAGTATAGACCCAGAAGACTAGTCGGGCTGAAGTCCTGAATATCCAACATTAACCAAAAAAAAGAAATCATTGTAAAGAGATATCATCACAACATCATCTTTAGGAAGGAAGGATGATGATGCACTTCTCTCTCTCTCTCTCTCTCTCTCTCTCTCTCTCTCTCTCTCTCTCTCTCTCTCTCTGATTATGGATAACTGTTGCAAAAATAGGGTTGTGGAATTTAATTAATTAGTGGTGTTTAAGACACAAAACAGTGAATTTTGTTAATTATTTTTCAGTGGGCTGTGGTAAAAGTGCTTGGAGAATTTTATGGAACCAGAGGAGTCCTTAATGTTTGGAATCCTAAAGTCAATTCTCCTGATCAATTTTGCATTTCTCAGTTATGGATTTTGTCAATGGGGAGGATGAGACCATTGAAGCAGGGTGGCAAGTAAGTTTTTTTCTCATCCTCAAAGTAAATTCAAAACTTAATTAATAATAAAAAAGCTAAATCTACTAATATTCAAATTTCTCATGTTTATCCACAAATTTATGGTGGTGACACTAGAACTAGGTTGTCTACATATTGGATGGTAAGCTTCTTCACCAGTTCTTCATCCCTGATCTGTTTATTTTATATCTATTGTAAGAAAAAAGTACTACTACTTATTGACAATCATTCAATAATTTTTTTTCTGCTATGTGTCACCAGAACGATAATTATCAACATACTGGGTGCTGGAATTTTCTTTGCCCTGTGCAAGTGAGCAATAAAGCACCAGTGGGTCTTTTGGTAGATCCAGTTTCTATGAGTTTATCAAAGAATATATATAAATATATATATATATATATATTCTTATTGACATCCTACGTATCCCTTATTTTTATGTCCTTTTGTTATGACATAAATTTTTTTTTTCTATATGAGTTTATTAGTGTTATTTTATAGATGTATTTACATGACAATGAAAAACTTTGATAATAACTTAATGATATGTCATTTCTTTACCAAAAAAAATGATAGGTTACTTTCAACTTATTTTTGAAAATCCTATTATTAAAATTATTATTATTATTAATATTATCATTATGGAATTAGACAAAGAACAACTAGATGAGAGTGTCAGGTTCTATATTTTTTTTAAATTGATCCTCTTATTTATTTATTTGTTAATAAGGGATTTTTTTTGGGGGGTAATGAGATAATTACTCCTTTTATTTTATTCTCAAAAGTTATTTAATTCTTAAATGAAAAACATTATACCTCCCAAAAAATAAATTATATTAAATGATTTTGAGAATAAAATTAAACGGCAATTGAATGAAGGTGCCAAATTATAAATACACCAATAATGATGTCATTTAGATACCAATTTGGATTAGGTCTCCATGGTGGATGGTAAAGACACCTTGAGGGTAGAAATTGTTCGTCCCCATGTGGGACCTTATCCAAACTCTTCATATACTCCCTCCACCTCCCCCTTCTTCTTTTTTTTTTTTTTTTTTAATAAATCCTTGAAATAATTAATATTATCGGCACTATATGATGCATGCATGCATGGCATTGATTAATTTGATTGTACGTATATAGGATGCAAAGACAAGCAATTGGTGGCTATACTATCAGGAAGAAATTGTAAGTTATTGGCCAAGCACTTTGTACAAAGGTTTAAGGAGCGGTGCAACAACTAGGGTTGACTGGGGAGGTGAAGTTGTGAACCTGGACACCAATAATGGAAAGTGGCCTCCAATGGGTTGTGGTAATTTCCCTGATAAAAATGGAGCAAACTATGGCAAGAGTTGTTACATTTCGAACCTCTCGATTTTCCAGAAAGACTCCTCCTGGATTGACTATCCTCTTAAAACTGATTTTTTTAAGTAAACGTGAGTGTTATGACATAGTCGACTATGGCTCGATTAATACTTAACGTAGAAGAGTTATCTCCTACGACAGACCTGGTGGTTCATGTTAATTACATGTATTTCTTTCTACAACTGATTTCAAATATATAATTAATGAGAAGATTTACCGGCTGCCAATATGGCTTAGTGATACCTGATATTTAGAATATATAATTTTACTATTTTATCCTTGTAAGAATTAAGAACATGAACTCTGATTGTTTTTTTGAGAGATAGGAAAGAGAAGCAGGCAACAGCTATTCGAGGCTCTCGGTGAAAGTCGGCCTTTTTGTATCACAGTTCACCAATTGCTCTAGCAGTTGTTAATTTTACATAATTTTGCCATCCCATCGATCAAGTCAGCTCAGTAGATGGGTCCCATCTCTTTGCCACTGTTTTGGCCAAGTGGCTTCACTATTTAAGATTTAGAATTGTAATCTCTCTCTCTCTCTCTCACTGAAAATAATTGACATTATGCAACAAAAAGAAGCTACAAGCAAAGCTCAAGAAAAGCAGAGTTACTAAGGAGGCATAGTACGATTTGCAGACTCTTTATGAACTGCAATTAAGATTTAAGAACTTCTCTCTTTTATTTTGGTTTTTGATTATATGAAGAATATCTAGTGTTGTTGCCGGCTCCAATATGCTCTGGGCGGTAGTAACCAGTGATTGGGTCTGGTGCCCTTAGTAGTTTCCGATGACGATGATGCTTCTTTCATGGTTCCCCTCATCATCTCCTCCCCTGCTTCCACCACGCTACTCCTTGTCCCACTTCCTTCCGCATGTTTGATACAACTCCAAGACCATCCATTGCTGCAACGTAACCTTGCCTGGTCATGGTTGTTCTAGAGTCTTTATAAACCTGACCCATCCAGTAGTGAGAAGCATTCTGCGGAAGAGTCATCGTATGAAAAGTGTCCCATACTTTCTTCGCTCCCGAGATTGGGCTATTTAACTCCTTCATAGTATCTTTTCCCAATTGCTAAAATTTTCTTTCTATAGTACATAAATTGTGCTACAGGGTTTGTCCTGTTTGATTTAGGAACCTCTCCTCTTTTCTTTTGGTATGCCAAAGAAGGTTGTGGGGATTGTCTTTCTCTATGTTTTATATTTTTTCTTTTTCCTTAATACATACAAATTACATATCAAAA
>NC_056565.1:19806095-19806168 GCF_013358625.1 Macadamia integrifolia
TTTTTTTTTTTTTTTTTATTTTTTTTTTTTTTTTTTTTTTTTTTTTTTGTTTTTTTTTTTTTTTTGGGAGCTT